>NW_007243417.1:0-724 GCF_000164805.1 Carlito syrichta
ACTAATCATTAGCTGGTTTCTCGGTTGGCTATCTAATAAAGTCAGTGAGTTAAGTGAGCTCTCTAGCTGCCTGGCTAGCCAGGTGGCTAGCTAGTTAAGCCAGCTGGCTAGCCAGATGGCTATCTAGTTAAGTCAGCTAGTTAAGTCAACTGGCTAGCCAGCTGGCTAGAGGTGGCTGGCAAGTTAAGACAGCTGGTAAACTGGCTGGGCAGGGAGGTGGCTAGTTAACGAAGCCAGCTGGCAAGTCAGCTGACCAGCATGGTGACTGACTAGTGAAGCTGGCTTTCTATTCTGCTGTACAGTCAGATGGCTGGCTATTTTTAACCAGTTGGCTTGCCAGCTGGTCAGACAACTAGCTAGCTAGCCAGCTGCCTAGCCAGCTGGGCAGCTGGGTAGCTAGTTAATTAAGTGAGCTGTCTAGCCATCTAGCCAACCAGTAGCAAGATAATTATGTCAGCTGTCTAGCCAGGTGGCTAACTCGTTATGTCAGCTAATTAAGTCAGCTGGCTAGACACCTGGCTAGGTATGCAGTTAGCTAATTAATTTAGCTGGTTAGCCGGATGGCTAGCTAGTTAAGTCAGTGAGTTAAGTTAGCTGACTAGCTGTCTGACTAGCCAGGTGGCTAGCTAGTTAAGGCAGTTGGATAGTAGTATGGTTATCTAGTTATGCCAGCTAGTTAAGTCAGCTGGTTATCCAGCTGCCTAGCTAGGTGGCTGACTAGTTA
>NW_007243418.1:0-3469 GCF_000164805.1 Carlito syrichta
CATTAACTAGCAGACTTAATCGGCTAGCAAGCTGGCTAGCCAGCTGACTCAACTAGTTACTTAACTCGTTAGCCATCTGGATAACCAGCTGATTTAACTAGCTGACATCACTAGCTAACCAGGTGGCTAGTCAACTGACTTAACTAGTTAGCTACATATGTATCCTGCATGCTTGCCAGCTGACATAACTATCTAGCTACATAGCTATCCAGATAGCTAGTGAGCTGATTTAACGAGGTGACCTAACTAGCTAGCTAGCTGGCTAGCCAGCTGATTTAATGACTTAGCTACCCAGCTAGGCAGCTGACTTAACTTACTGACTTAACTAGCTAACTGACCTTACTAGCTGAAATAGCTAGCTAGACCTAGCTATCTATATAGCTAGCTAGTTCACTTATCTAGCTGACTTAACTAGCCAGCTAGCTGACATAACTAGCTGACAATTAGATAGCTACCTAGCTAACTAGCTGATATAACTAGTTAGCCATCTGTCTAGCTGTCTAGCCATCTGACTTAACTAGCTTTTTTACTACCTAACGATCTGGCTAGCCAACTGACTTAATGAGGTTACTTAACTAACTATCCAGCTGGTTAGACAGCTGACTTAACTAGATGATTAACGACTTGGCAGCTGGCCAGCCAGATGACTAAGTTAGCTTAATTAACTAGTTATCCAGCTGGCTAGCCAGTTGTGTTAACTAACTCTCTACATTTCTAGCCACCTGGATAGCCAGCTGACTTAACTAGCTGACTTAATTAGCTAGTCACTGGATAGCAAACTGTCTTAACTAGGTCACTGCCTAGCAAGACAGATGGCTTAAGTAGCTGTCTTCACTAGCTAGTCTGTTTTCTAGCCAGGTGAACTAACTAGCTTGCTACACAGCTAGCCCCCTGCTATCCAGTTGAATTAACTAGGTGTCATATCTATCTAGCCAGCTCTCTAGGAGCTGAATAAATAACAAGCTATATAGCTAGCCAGCGGGCTAGACAGCTGACTTAACTAGGTGACTTAACTATCTAGCCAGCTGGCTACACAGCTGCCATAACTAGCTAGCTACATAGTTAGCAAGCTGGCTAGCAGGCTGACTTAACTAGCGGACTTAACTAGCTAGCCAGCTGGCTAGCCAGCTGACTTAATTGCCTATCTACCTACCTAGCCAGTTACCTAGTCTGCTGACTTAACAAACTGACATAATGAAGTAGCTAGCTGACTAACCAGCAGACTTAACTAGCTAGCTACCTAGCTAAACAGCTGGATAGCCAGTTGACTTAACTAGCTGACATAACTAGATGCCGGATGGCTAGCCAGTTGACTTAACTACCTAACTACCTTGCTGACCTGCTGGCCAGCGAACTGACTTAACTAGGATATGTAACTAGCTAGCCAGCTGGCTACCCATCTGACTTAACCAGGTACCAAACTAGTTAACTTACTTGTTATCTAACGTGCTTGCTAGCTTTCTTAACTATCTGACTTAACTCGTTAGCTAACAAGGTATCTGGTTGATACAACAAGCTTACTTCACTCATTAGCTAACTAGCTAGCTAGCTGACTCATCCAGCTAACTTAACTCATTAGCTAACTTGCTAGCTAGCCTACTCAACCATCTGACTCAACCCATTTGCTAACTAGCTAGCTAGCTGACTCATCCAGCTGTCTTAACGCTTCAATTAACTAGCTAACTACCTAATTCAACCTGCTGACTTAACCCGTTTGCTAACTAGCTAGATAGTTTTCTTAAGCAGCTGACTAAATTAGAAAGCTGACTTCACTAGCTGACTTAGCTAGCTGACTTAAATACTTAGCTAGCTGTCTTAACTGGCTTACTTAACTAGTTAACTAGCTGACTTAACTACCTGAATTAAATATTTAGCTAACTATTTAACTAGCTGAATAACTAGCTGACTTAACTAATTAGCTAATTAGTTAGGTAGCAGACTTAAGTAGCTGATTTAAATAGCTTGCTAATTAGTGAGCTAGCTGACTTAGCTATCTGAGTTAGAATGCTAGCTGTTTAGCTAGCAGACTTACTTGCTGACTTCACTAGTTGGTTAATGAGATAGCTAGCTGATTTTATGAGCTGGATAACAAGTTAGCTAACTGTTTTAACTAGTTGGTAAACGAATAAATTAGCTGACTTAACTAGTAGGTTAACTATTTAACTATGTGACATAACTTGTTGACTGACATTTTGGCCGACAAGTTAGCTGGTTTAACACATTGGCTGACTCCTCAGCTGACTTGTTAACTGGCTAGTTAGCTTGGTCAAGTAGTTTTCTGACGAGTTGCCTCACTAGTTAGCTTGGTTAACTAGTTGGCATGTTGGTTTGTTGAACTAACTAGTCAGCTGACATGTTGGCAAAGTATTTAGAATGTCCTAACTAGTCGGCTGACTAGTTAGCTGAGGCAACTTAACAGCTGACAATTTGGCCGATTAGTCAGACGATGGGTTAACTGATTCAACTAGTTGGCCAGCTAGTAGGCTGACCAGTTAGCTGACTTGACTTGTCGGCCTGTGAGTGAGCCATGTGAGCTGTATTAAGTAGTAGACCAGTGAGGAGATTAATTGTCAGCTGACTTAACTACTCGGCCAGGGGGTGAGCTGACTGGTCAGCATACTTAACTAGTTGGCCAGCATGTGAACTCACTGGTCAGCTGAATTTAGTCGGCTGGGGAGTGAGCCAACAGCTCAGAATATTAACTAGTCGACCGGCAATTGAGCCGACTGGTGAACCAACTTAACTAGTCACCCGGACATTGAGCCTACTGGAGAGATGCCTTAACTAGTCTACTGGTGAGCAAGCCAACCCGTGATCTGACTTAACTAGTTGGTGGGCTAGGAAGCCGATTAGTTTGCTGACTTGTACTGTGAGTGAGCAGACAAGTTTGTTGACCTGTTGGCTGTTGAGCGAGCTGACTAGTTTGCTGACCGGTTGGCATGTGAATGAGCTGACTAATTAGCTGACCTGACGGAAAAGCAAGTGAGCCTACTAGTTAGCTGACCAGATCGCTGAGTTTCTAGCTGCCTTGTTAGCTAAGTAACTAGCTGATTTGCTATCTGACTTGACTAGCTAGCTGACTAGATAGCTGGCTATATAGCTGACATAACTAGTAGCAAACAAGCTAACTAGCTCTCTAACTTGCTGACTTAACTAGCTAGCTATGTGGCAATTGGCTAAGTGACTTAACTATCTAGGTGAATAGCTAGCTGTCGAGCTAACTGACTTAACTAGCTAGCTGACTAGCAAACTGACTAGCTAGCTGACTTAACTAGCTATCTGGATAGTTAGCTGACTTGCTAGCAGACTTTACTATTTAGCTACCTGGTTGGCTAGATGGCTAGCCAGCTGGCATAAGTAGCTAGCTACCTGGCTGGCTAGTTGCCTAGGCAGATGACTAGCTAGTTAGCAGGTTGACCACCTTGCTAGCAAGCTGGGATAAATAGCCATCCATCTGTCAGGAGAGTGG
>NW_007243418.1:4462-5491 GCF_000164805.1 Carlito syrichta
TGACTAGATAGCCATCTGGCTAGCCAGCTGGCTTAACTAGCTAGCCACCTGGCTAGCCAGGCAGCTAGAGAGCTCACTTAACTCACTGACTTTACTAGATAGCCAACCGAGAAACCAGCTAATGATTAGTTAGCCACCTACCTAGCCATGTGTCTAGCCAGCTGACTTAACTAGCGAGATACTTAGCTAGCAAGTTGACTTGCCACATAAATTAACTAACTGACTTATCCAGCTAGCCAACTGGCTAGCCAGCTGACTCAACTATCTGATATAACTAGTTAACCGGCTTGCTAGCCAGCTGACTTAACTAGCTGACATCTCCTGCTAGCCAGGTGGCTAGCAAGCTGACTTAACAAGCTAGCTACCGACTTATACCGCTGGCTTGCCTGCTGAATTACCTACCTAGCTACCTAGATAACATGCTGTCTAGCGAGCTGACTTAACTAGGTGGTTAGCTAGCCAGCTGACTTAACAAGCTAGCTACCTACCTAACCAGCTGGAAAACCAGATGAATTAACTAGCTGACTTAAATAACTAGCCAGCTGACTAGCCAGCTGAATTAACTACCTTGGTACCTAGGTATTCAGCTGGCTTGCCAGCTGACTTAACTTGTTGACTTAACCACGTAGCCTGCTGGCACAACTACTAGACTTAACTAGTTAGCCATCTGGCTACCCAGCTAACTTAACTAGCTCTCTACCTAGCTAGCTAGCAGGCTAGTCAGCAGACTTAAGAAACTGGCTTAATTAGCTAGCCAACTGACTAGCCAACTGACTTAACAAGCTCGCTAACTAGCTAGCCATCTGGCTAGCCACCTGACTTAACTAACTGACTTAAATAGTTGGCTTGCTTTCCAGACAGCTGAATTAACCAGCTTGCTATATAGCTAGCCAGCTGGCTAGCCAGATGACTTAATTGGGTGACTTAACTAGCTAGCCAATTTACTAGCCAGCTGACTTAAGTAACAAGCTACCTAGCTAGCCAGCTGGATATCCAGCTGACTTAACTAGGTGGCTTTCCTAGCTAGCC
>NW_007243418.1:6716-7519 GCF_000164805.1 Carlito syrichta
CAGCTGACTTAACTAGCTAGCTACCTACCTTGCCAGGTGACTAGCCAGCTCCCTTAACTAGCTGAATTAACCAGCTAGCCAGCTGGCTAGCCAACTGACTTCACTACCTCACTACCTAGCTAGCCAGCTGGCTAGACAGCTGACTTAATTAACTGAATTAACTAGTTAGCCACTAACTAGACAGCTGACTAAAATAGTTACATAACTAGCTCACTACCTCTCTAGCCAGCTGATTTAAACAGTTAGCTAACTAGCTAGCTACCTAGCTAACAAGCTCACTTAAATAATTAGCTGCCTAGCTGGCTAGCTGACTTAACATGCTAGCTAACTAGTTAGCTTACTCATTATCTAACGTGCTAGCTAGCTTACTTAGTCATCCGACTTAACTCGTTAGCTAACGAGCTTCCTAGGTGGCTCAAGCAGCTGATTTAACTCTTTAGCTAACTAGCTAGCTAGTTGTCTCATCCAGGTGACTTAACACATTAATAAAATTAGCTAACTAGCCTACTCAACCAGCTGACTCAACCAGTTTGCTAACTAGCTAGCTAACTGACTCAACCAGCTAACTTAGCCAGTTAGTTAACTACAGAACTACCTGACTCAACCTGCTGACTTAACCCGTTAGCTAACTAGCTACCTAGCTGTCTTAACTAACTGACTTAATAGAAAGCACACTTAACTAGCTGAATTGCATTGGTGACTTAACTACTTAGGTAGCTGACTTAACTGGCCGACTTAACTAGTTAGCTAGTTAATGTAACTACCTGAATTAATAGTTAGCTAAAAATTAGCTAGCTGAATAA
>NW_007243419.1:0-1024 GCF_000164805.1 Carlito syrichta
CTAGCTAGCCAGCAGACTAGACAGCTTACTTAACAATCTACCTACCTAGCTAGCAAGCTGTCTAGCCGGCTGACTTAACTAGGTGACTTAAATAGCTAGCCAGCTGGTTAGCAGGCTGACCTAACTGCCGAGCTACCTAGCTAGCCAGCTGGATAGACAGTTGAGTTAAATAGCTAACTACCTATGAAAACTGATGGCTTGCCAGATGACTTAAGTACCTAGCTACCTACATAGCCAGCTGGCTAGTGAGCTAAATTAACAAGGTTACTTAACTATCTGCTTAATTGACTAGCTAGCTGACTTAACTAGCTAGCTACTCAGAGAGGCAACTGGCTAACCAGTTGACTTAGTTTTCTGACTTAACTAGCTAGCAAGCTGACTATACTAGCTGACTCTACCAGCTAGCTATCTAGATAACCAGCTGCCTTAACGAGATGGCTTAACTAGCTATCTACCACACTAGCTATCTAGCTAGCCAGCTGACTTAACTGGCTGACTTAACTAACTAGCTAGCTGACATAACTAGCTGAGTTATATAGCTAGCATCCTAGCTAGCCAGCTGACCTATCGGGAATATCTAGCTACTCTGATGAATAGCCATTTGTCTTAACTAGCTTTTTAAATAACTAACCAGCTGGATAGCCAACTGACTTAATGTGCTGACTTAACTAGCCAGCCAGCTGATTTCCAGTGGACTTAACTAGCTGACTTAACCAGCTTGTCAGTTGTCTACCTATCTAGCAAGCAGGCTAGTCAGTTGACTTACCTGGCTGACTTAAGCTTTAGCAAGCTGGCTAGACAGCTGACTTAACTAGCTAGATACCTACATAGACAGCAAGCTAGCCAGCTGACTTAACTAGCTGACTTGAATAGCTAGCCTGCTTGCTTGCAAGCTGACTTACGTAGCTAGTTACCTAACTAAACACCTGGCTAGACAGCTGACTAAACTAGCTGATTTAATCAGCTAGCCAGTTGGCTAGCCAGCTGACTTATCGCGAATACATCACTAGCTAGCCAGATGGCT
>NW_007243420.1:0-572 GCF_000164805.1 Carlito syrichta
GCAAGACAGCTGACTAAACTAGCTGATTTAATCAGCTAGCCAGTTGGCTAGCCAGCTGACTTATCACGAATACTTCACTAGCTAGCCAGATGGCTATCCAGCTGACTTAACTAGCTAGCTACCTACCTTGACAGGTGACTAGCCAGCTCCCTTAACTAGCTGAATTAACCAGCTAGCCAGCTGGCTAGCCAACTGACTTCAGTACCTCACTACCTAGCTAGCCAGCTGGCTAGACAGCTGACTTAATTAACTGAATTAACTAGTTAGCCACTAACTAGACATCTGACTAAAATAGTTACATAACTAGCTCACTACCTCTCTAGCCAGCTGATTTAAACTAGCTAGCTACCTAGCTAACAAGCTCACTTAAATAATTAGCTGCCTAGCTGGCTAGCTGACTTAACATGCTAGCTAACTAGTTAGCTTACTCATTATCTAACGTGCTAGCTAGCTTACTTAGTCATCTGACTTAACTTGTTAGCTAACGAGCTTCCTAGGTGGCTCAAGCAGCCGATTTAACTCTTTAGCTAACTAGCTAGCTAGTTGTCTCATCCAGGTGACTTAACACATTA
>NW_007243421.1:0-20691 GCF_000164805.1 Carlito syrichta
CCCGTGAGTGTGTCCCTGCACTCTGGCCTCGGTGACAGATTGAGATTCCAACTCCAAATAATAATAATTACAACCACTGCCATCACCACCACCCCTGACACCCAGCCCGAGGAGTCATCTTCAGGGATGGGAGAGGAAAACTCACTTTCTGGCCTATCGTTCATGGGAGGTTTTGAAGGTGGCCACCAGGAACGCCCATCCCACGCCTTCGGCCACACGCCCTGGAAGGCCCGCCTCCACCTTCCATACTCTTGCCCCATGCAAAGATGTATTTGAGCTCAAGGAACAGATGGCCCCAAGCTAGGGTGGCTGTCGGTCACAGAGCGATCATGGTGGTCTGGTAACGCCATGGCTAGGACAGATTCCAGTTGCCCACTCTGCCACCTTTGGGCAGGGAGAAGACCCCTTCCCCTCCTGATCACACCATCATCCACCACCCATGCAGACGTTTCCCTGGGGAGGTGTGGACATTCATCATGATGCACATGGGAGGCAACTTTTTTGTGGCCGGAGTCTTCATAAGCAGGGCTGTGTGATGTAGCTGCACGATCATGACTACTGGAACTTCTACCTGAGGGGCTCAGGTGGTCCTCCAGCCTCGGCCACCAAGCAGCTCGGGTCTCAAGGTCCACCACGACTGTCTCGATTTTGGGGACCTCATGCTGAGATGAATTCTGGCCACAGCGCCTGTGCTGGTCTCTGATCACGAACTCAGGCACCCTCCCACCTCGCAATCCCAGAGCACCAGTCTGATGGCCATGAGCCACGGTGCTTGGCCTGGACTGGTATGTGCTGTTGGTGGTAGCAATGCAAAGACACACCCCAGGATGGAGGCCACCGTATACCTTGTAGCTGGCACCATGGGCTCCACCATGTGCAACTTGAGTGTTTGCGTTCTGGGGAGTGACGAAGTCTCGCTATGTGACCCAGGCTGGTCTTGAACTCCTGGGCTCCAGCAGTCACCCACCTCAGCCTCCCAAAGTCACAGCATGATTATCTGCTGATTAACCATATTTCAGGAACTCTATGTCCAAGGTTGCAGCCTCCTTCCCCAATGATCTCTGTTCACAATAATCCCAACTCGATACAAAAATGAATGCTCTTCTTTTCGTTCCTTTCTCTTTTTTTTTTGAGATGGATTCTCACTCTCTCACCCAGGCTGGAGAGTAGTGGCTCACTCCTGGCTACCGCAGCCTCAGCACACTGGGCTCCAGCAAGAATTCCCAGCCCTGCCATGCGAGGAGCCAGAACGAGAGGCACGTGACACCATGCCCAGTTCATATGGGATAGAGGTTAGAGACGAGGTCTCACTGATTTGCCTGGGCAGGTCATGGCCTGCAAGCTGGGGCTGGCCACTGGTCTCAGCCTCCCAAAGTGCTGGGATGATGAGGCTGAGCCCCCGAACCCAGCCACGATCCTTCATCGAAAATGAAACAGAAGGCCTGGTGTGGCGTCACCCACCTGGAATTCCCACACTGGAAGGCAGAGGCAAGAGTCTGACTGGAGCCCAAGAGTCCAAAGCCAGCCCAGGCCATGCAGGGAAACCCCATCTCAGCACCCATCGAAACAGGGGGTCTGGGGTCGAGGTGCCCATCATCCCAGCCACTCCAGAGGCTGAGGTGGGATCATTGTAAGAGCTCACAAAATCAAGGTTGGTAGTGAACGTAGTTCATGTCCCCGGGCCCCAGTCTGCGCCACAGAGCCAGACCCTATCTCCAAAAACATCAGAATCATACACAGATTCTCAATTACGCATGGTGTGTTCACAGGACGACTGACTTTAGAGCCAGGAGAAATTGACTTGGGTGGGACGAAATGTTCCTGGGTGAGGGATCTGTCCCTGGGCTTTCTTGGCAGAAGGTCCTCATCGCCTAGTCAGAGGGTCAGCCTGCCTGGGCCACATTTCCCACATTGGAGAGGAGAACCATCAGGAACCTGTCCAGGGAGCCTTGGGAAATCCCTCACCAAAGCGCAGGCAGTCATTAGTGGGGATATGGGCTGGAAGGTGCTGAGCTTTGGGGGCCTTCACATGTGGGGGTGAAAGGGGGAAATTACTGAGGGCAGAAGTTTTGCAGGAGAATAAATTTCCCTTTCTTTCTTTCTTTCTTTCTTTCTTTCTTTCTTTCTGTCTTTCTTTCTCTCTCTCTCTCTCTCTCTTTCTTTTCTTTCTTTCTTCCCTTCCTTCCTTCCTTCCTTCCTTCCTTCCTTCCTTCCTTTCTTTCTTTCTTTCTTTCTTTCCTTCTTTCTTTCTATTTTCTTTCTTTCTTTTTCTTTCATCACTAGGTGTCCCAGGCTGCTCTCAAACCGCCCAACTCTGGACGTCTTCTCAGCCTGTGCCTCCCAAACTGCTGTGATCACAGGCTTTCACTTTGGTCGACATGATGGTGTTCCTGCATGGTCTTGAACTCTGGGCCAGAGGCGATCCTCCCGCTGAGGCCTGCCCTCACCCAAGGACTGGCATAGTGGTCCACGGCAGAATTCCCATCACCCTGGGAGGCAGAGGCAGGAGGATGGCTGGAGCCCAGGAGCCCAAGGCCAGCCTGTGTCACACATGGAGACTCTGTTTCCACACCCATCCAAACAGGAAGTCTGGGTTTGAGGTATAGGTCATCCAGGCCTCTCCAGAGGATGAGGTGGGAGGATCATTGGAGCCCACGATTTCCAGCTTGGTGACAAATGACAGTCCTGTCCCAGGTCCTCAGCTGGGCCAGAGATCCAGACCCTGTCTCCCAAAATATCAGAATTGTACACAGATTCTCCACCGCATGTGGTGTGTTCACAGGGAGATTGGCTTTAGAACCAGGAAAAAATGGGATTGGGGGAAAGAAATGACCCCAGGTGAGGGATGTGTCCCTGGCCTTCCTTGGCAAAGTTCCTCATTGCCAAGTTTGATGGTCGGCATGCCTGGGGCACATGTCTCAACTCAGAGATGAGATTAAACAGGAACCCTGCCAGGGAGCCTCAAGAACGAATGCAATGAAGTGGGGGCAGCCATTGGGGAGTTTGGGTTTGGAAGGTGCTGAGTGAGGGGTACCCTCGTATGGCAGGAGGGGAAGGACTGTGGGTAGAAGAATTGCAGGAGAATGGATTTCTTTGTTGACTTAGATTTTCTTTCTTTCTGTCTTTCTTTCTTTCTTTTTCACTCTCTCTCTTTTGTTTCCTCACTTGGTAGCCCTGGTTGCTCTCAAACCACACAACTCTGTCCTTCCTCTCTATCTCGGCCTCCCAAGCTACTGCTATCACAGGCTTTCCATTTGGTTGACATCCTGGTCTTCATGCCTGGTCTTGAACTCCGGGGCTGAGATGATCCTCCCGCAGAGAGCTGCCCTCAGACAAGTAATTTTGGGTTTTGTTTGGGGTCGAGGTAGGGGCTTGCAATGGTATCCAGCCTGGTCTCAGCTCCCGGGCTCTGGCCATCTTCCCATCAATCTCCCTGAGTGCAGAGGAGACAGGCGTGAGTCTCCTGGACAGTTCCCCCAATGATTGGAGAGTCATTCCCTCCCTTTCCCAAGGAGGACACTGGTAGGAGCAATCAGGTACACCCTGGGGATCGAGGAAGGTGGAGGGGTCTGCACCCCAGTGGAGACATGACCCTGTGCCAGGCACTCCCCAGGGGTGGGCTCAGCAGGTGACTCAAGCGGTCCACTCCAGGGTCCCAAGTCGTCTGAAGGGAGCGGGCCTCACAGTGAGGCCCCAATATTTGTGTGGAGGTGGGGCACTAGGATGCATGCCATTCACCCCAGCACTTTGGGAGGTCAGGGCAAGAGGATGGCTTGAGCCCCCAATTTCAAGACCAGCCTGGGCACCTTGTCGAGACCTCATCTCTACCAGAAGCAAAAAAGTGAGCCAAGTGTGGTGGAACATGCCTGTTGTTTCAGTCACTCAGGAGGACGTGGAGGGAGGATCACCAGAGCCCAGCTTGTGGAGGCCGTGGTGGCCAAGAGGGGTCCCTTGCACTCCGGCCTGTGCACCAAAGCATGACTCTGACTCGGTATGATGATACCAACCACCACTGCCACATCCACAGGCCAGTTCAGGGGCTCAGCCTGCCCTTCTGGCCCTTCAGAGGTCGAGGCGAGTGAATGGCCTGAGTCTGTGTGTTCAAGACCAGTCTGGTACACTGGGAAAGACCTAATCTTGACCATGAAAAATAAATACAAGCCGGGCTCGGTGGCTCAGCCTGTAATCCCGCACCTCTGGGAGGCTGAGGTGAGTGGATTGCCTGAGCCCGCGGGTTCAAGACTCCCCTGGGCAGCGAGACCTCATCTCTACAATAAATCAAAAAATCAGCCGGGCATGGTAGCGCATGCCTGTAATTCTGGCTACTTGGAAGGCTGAGGCAGAAGGATCACCAGAGCCCAGCAGGTTGAGGCTGCGGTGGCCGGGAGTGGCCACTGCACTCCAGTCTGGGCAACAGAGTGAGACTCCAACTCAAAAAAAAAAAAAAAAGAAAAAGAAATTCAAAGATTAATCGGGCATGGTGGCTCAAGCTTGTGGTTCCAGCCACTCAGGGGGCTGAGGCAGGATGATCACTTGAGCCTGGCAAGTGAAGTCCATGTTGCCCGTGAGTGTGACCCTGTGCTAAGACCTGGGTGACAGAGCAGGATTCTGATTCCAAATAATAATTATCACCACCACCACCACCACCTCCACCCCTGCTATCCAGCTTGAGGAGTCACCCTCAGGTATGGGAGAGAAAAAGGCTCTATTTCCCCTGTCATTTGTGGGAGATTTCAAAGGTGGCCACTGGGCAAGTTCACCCCGCACATTTGCCCATGTGTCCCAGAAGGCCTGCCTCCACCCTCCGCACTCATTCCCCATGGCAAAGACGTGTGTGAGCTCACAGAACAGACAGCCCCGAGTTAGGGTGGCCATCAGGCACAGAGCAATCAAAGCGGTTCAGCAATGCTGCAGCAAGCCCAGGTTCCAGTGGCCAGTCTGCCACCTTTGGGCAGTGAGAGGGCCCCTTCCACTCCCGATCACTCCATCATCCCCACCCACACGGACCTTTCATGGGTAACCATGGACACCTGTCCTGATGCATGTGGGAGGCGTATTTTTTGTCACCGGTGTCTCTGTTGCACTAGCTGTGGCATGGCGGCATGATTGTCGATCCTAGGGCCTCAATCTGTGGGGCTCAGGAGGTCCTCCCGCTTCAGCTCTCAAACAACTAAGATTCCAGGGGCCACCAGGCCTGACTCGATTTTGGGGATGTCTCACCGAGACGAGGTCTGGTCACATTTCCAGGCTGGTCTAAAACCCCTGGGCCAAGGAAGCCTCCTGCCTCAGCCTACAAGGGAGTGAGACTGACAGCCGTGAACCAAGATGCCTGGCATGGACTTGATTGTTCTTTTGACAATGGCGCAGCTGTCTCCAGGATGGAGGACACCGCATCCTGTGTAACAGGAACTTCGGGTTCCACCACATGCAAATCCAGTGTTTGCATTCTGGAGAGTGACAAGAACTCACTAAGTGGCCGAGTCTGGTCTCAAACACATGGACTCCAGTGGTTCCCCACTTCAGTCTCCCAAAGCCACAGTCCAATTGTCTGCCGATAAACCATCTTTCGGGAACTGTAGGCCCAAGACTGGGGCCTCTTTCCCAAATGATCTCTATCTGTTCACGATGATCCCAACTCCATACGCAAATGGATTCTCTTCTTTTTTTTTTTTTTTAAATTTTTTCTTTGAGTAGAAGATTCACTCCATCGTCCAGGATGGAGGGCGGTGTCTCGCTTCCAGCCACTACAACCTTGGCCTGCCGAGTCCCTGTGAGCCTTTCCTCTCCCATCTGAGGAGATGGAATGAGAGGCGTGTACCACCACGCATGGCTCATTTGGGATGAAGGGTAGAGACGAGTCTCACCGAGGTGCCTCAGTGAGTCTCAGCTCACAGACTCAGGCCAGTCGCTGGCCTTGGCCTCCCAAAGTGCTAGGATGATGAGGCTGAGCCCCAGAACCCGGCCGTGATCCTTCATCAAAAACAAACTAGAAGGCCTTGCACGGTGGTCCGCGTGTGGAATCCCAGTACTCTGGGAGGCTGAGGTGGGAGGATGGTGGAAGTCCACGAGCCCAAATCCCACCTGGGTCATGCAGGGAGACCCCGTTTCCACACCCATCCAAACAATGGGTCTAGGGTCAAGATGCCCTTCATCCCGGTCACTGCAGAGGCTGAGGTGGGAGGATAGTCAGAGCCCACGATTTCATGGCTGGTGGTGATTGACAGTCGTGTCTCCTGGTCCCAGCGTGGGTCACAGAGGCAGACCCTCTCTCCAAAATCATCAGAATAGTATACAGATTCTCAACTGCACATTATGTGTATACAGGACGACTGGCTTTAGAGCCAGGAAAAATGGGATTGGGGGGAAATAAATGTCCTCGGGTGAGGGATTTGTCCCTGGCCTTTCTTGGCAGAAGGTCCTTGTTGCTGAGTTGGAGGGTTGACCTGCCTGGGTCACATTTCACACCCAGAGAGGATAGCCAGCAGGAACCAATCCAGGGAGCCTTGGGAACTCCCGCAACAAAGCAGGGGCAGTCATTTGGGGGTGGTTGGGGTTGAAAGGTGCCTACCTTGGGGGACATTTACATGCGGGGGGCGGGGGGAAAATAACTGAGGCCAGAAGCTTTGCAAGAGAATGAATTTCTTTCTTTCCTTTCATCCTTTCTTCCTTTCTTTCATCCTTTCTTCCTTTCTTCCTTCCTTCCTTCCTTCCTTTCTTTCTTTCTTTCTTTCTTTCTTTCTTTCTTTCTTTCTTTCTTTCTTTCTTTCTTTCTTTCTTTCTTTCCTTCTTTCTTTCTTTTCGTTCCTCATTAGGTTGCCCAGGCTGCGCTCAAACTCCCCAACTCGGAACATCCTCTTTGCCTGGGCCTCCCAAACTGCTGCATTCTCAGGCTTTCCATATGATCGACATCCTGGTCTCCTGCCTGTTTTTGAACTCTGGGCCAGAGTCGATCTTACCACCAAAGCAGGGCCTCACCCAAGGTTTTCTAGGTTTTGATAGGAGGTCGAGGTGGGGGCTTGTTATGGTGTCCAGCCTGGACTGGACTTCCTGGGCTCTGGCCATCTTCCCATCTCAACCTCCCCCAGTGCTAATGAGATAGACCTGAGTCGCCTGACTGCCCCCACCCCACCGAAGGTTTTAGAATCGTGTCCTCCCTTTCCCCGAGGCGATCCCTGGGAGGAGTGAGCAGTTCCAACCTGGGAAACAAGGCAGCAGGTGTGGGCGCCCTGGCAGGGACACGTCCTTTTGCCAGGTGCTGCCCCTGTAGGGTAATTGGTGGGTGCGTTTATCCACCTTCACTGGGATCTCAAATTGTCAAAAGGGAACAGGCCTCACGGTGGGCTCCAAGAGTGGTGTGGAGGCCAGGCGCTGGGGCTCACACTGTCATCCTGGTGTTCTGGTAGACCAAGGTGAGAGGATGATTTGAGACCATGGTTTCAAGACGAGCCTGTGCACCTTGCTGGGGCTTCATCTCTACAAGAAGTCAAAAAAATGAGCTGAACTTGGTGGCACAGGCATTTCTTTCCAGTCACTTGGGAAGCTGTTGTGGGAGGATTGCCAGAGCCCAGCTGGTGGAGGCCATGGTGGCAAAGAGCAGGCCCCAGTGCTCTGGCCTCGGCAACAGAGCGGGGCTCTGAGTCAGAATAATAATGCAAACCTCCACCACCACCACAACCTCAGTCCAGACTCATGGGCTCAGCCTGGCATATTGTTGCTTTGGAGACCCAGGCGAGTAATGGAGAAAAACTGTGGGTTCGACACCAGCCTGGGACACAGGACAAGACCTCATACTGATCATCAAAAATAAATTCAAAGATTATCCGGGCGTGGTGGCACAGGCCTGTGCTTCCAGCCACTCTGGGAACTGAGGTGTGAGGATCAGCTAAGCCCAGCAGGTGGAGTCTGTCGTGGCCATGAAAGTGCCCATGCACTCCAGTCTTACAGAGCACGAATCTGACTCCAAATAATAATAATCACCATCACCACCACCACCACCACCACCACTACCACCACCACCACCACCCCTGCCACCCAGCGTGAGGAGTCACCATCAGAGATGGGAGAGGAAAATGCACTTTTAGCCTGTTGTTTCAGGAGGTTGCAAAGGTGGCCACTGGGCATGTCCATCCTGCGCCATTGGCCACGCATCCCAGAAGACCTGTGTTCACCCTCCACATTTGTGTCCTATGGGAAAGACGAGTGTGAGCTCACGTAACAGATGGCCCTGACCTAGGGCAGCCATCGGTCACTGAGCAATCAAGACAGTTCAGCAACTCTGCTGCCAGTCCAGGATCCGGTCGACCTGTCTTCCACCTTGGGCATGGGCAAGGCCCCTAACGTCTCCCTATCACTCCATCATCCCCCTCCCAGGAGGTCCTATACCTGGGGTGCTGTGGACGCCTGTCGTGATGCATGTAGGAGGTGTCATTTGTGTTACTGGAGTCTCCATTTGCCGGACTGGGGCATGGTGGCACAATCATGGCTTCCAGGGCCTCGACCTGTGAGGCTCAGGTGGTAATCCCACCTCAGCCCCTGAGCAGTCGGGGCTCGGTGGGCAATCACTCCTGACCCAATTTTGGGGACCTCTCACCGAGATGAGGTCTGGTCATGTTGCCTAAGCTGCTCCCATATCACAGGTCTCAGGCAACTTCCTGCCTCGGCCTCCCAGGCTGTGGGACTGTTGGCCGTGAGCCATGGTGCCCAGCCTGAATTCGTACATTCTGTCAGCAGGGGGGAGCAAAGAAATGCCATGGGATGGAGCGCATCACATCCTGTGTAGCCAGAACCACAGGCGACACCACACGCGACTCCAATGTTTGCATTCTGGGGAGTGATGAGGTCTTGCAATGTGGCCCAGGCTGGTCTCGAACACCTGTGCTCCAGCGGTCCCTCACCTCAACCTTCCAAAACCACATCCCAATTGTCTGCCAATCCACCATCTTTTGGGAACTCAAAGCACAATACTGGGACTCCTTCCCAAATGATCTCTGTCCACAATGTACCCAACTTCATACACAAATGGATACTTTTCTTTTTTCATTTTTTTTTTCAGTCGGTGTCTCACTCTTTTGCCCAGGCTGGAGGGGCAGTGTCTTGCTTCTGGCCACAACAGCCTTGGCCCACTGGGCTCCTGCGAGACGTTCCCCAGTCGTCTGAGGAACCAGAATGACATGCACTCGCCACCTGGATCATTTGGGGTGGAGGGTAGAGATGAGGTATTGCCAAGATACCCTGGTGGGTTTCAGACCACAGGCGCAGGCTGGCCACTGGTTTTCACCTCCCAGAGTGCTAGGATGATGAAACTAGGTCCCAGAGCCTGGCCTCAATCCTTCATCAAAAATAAACAACAAGGTCTGGCACGGCGTCCCACGTTTGGAATCCCAGTGCTCTGGGAAGCTGAGGCAGGAGGCTGTCGAAGTCCAGGAGCCCAAGACAAGACCGAGTCATGCAGGGAGACCCTGTTTCTGCCCCCAACCAAACAGGGAGTCTAGGGTCGAGGTGCCCATCATCCCAGCCACTCCTGAGGCTGAGTCAGGAGGATTGCTGAAGCTTGTGATTTCCAGGCAGTCGGTGAATGAACGTTATGTCCCTGGGCACCAGCCTGGGCCATAGAGCCAGATCCTGTCTTCAAAAACGTGAGAGTTGTACACAGCTTCTCAACAGCACATGGTGTGTTCACAGGGAGACTGGTATTAGAGCCAGGAAAAATGAGATTGGAGGGAAAGAAATGTCCCCTGGTCAGGGATGTGTCCCTGGCCTTTCCTGTCAGAATATCCTTGTTGCCAAGTGGGAAGGTTGGCCTCCTTGGGGCACATTTCACACATTGGAGAGGAGAGCCAGCAGGAACCCGGCCCAGAAGGCTTGGGAATTCTTGCATCATATTGGGGGCAGTCATTTTGGGGGAGCCTGAGGTTGAAAGGTGCCAAAGTTGAGGGACCGTCCCATGTGGTGGGGGCAAGGACTGAGGGCAGAAGGTTTGTAGACTTTCTTTCTTTCTTTCTTTCTATCTTTCTTTCTTTCTTTCTTTCTCTTTCTTTCTTTCTTTCTTTCTTTCTATCTTTCTTTCTATCTTTCTTTCTTTCTTTCTTGTTGTCTTTTTTTCTCTTTCTTTCTTTCTTCCTTTCTTTCTTTTGTTTCCTAACTGGGTTGGCCAAACTGCTCTCAAACCATCCAACTTGAGCCATCCACTGGGCCTGGGCCTCCCAAACTGCTGTGTTCAAAGGCTTTCCATTTGGTCATTATCTTTGCTGTTGGTGCAGCCGAAGAACTCTGTGTGGTCGTGGAAGAAGAAAATGGCATGTTTATGCGAGGTACACACAGCTAACCTGGGAATGTCATGGTTCATTTTTCCACTTCCCACTATCCTGTTTGGCCTTTTCTAACATATGCAATGGGTAAACTCTGAAGCATATTAAGAATTCTTTCACTTGGTTATAATTACCAGATACTGCTTGAGTAAAAAATGATATAAGTATATTCACTCCTTATTTGATTTAGAATTATGTAGTTTAGTGTTTAAACATAAGATTTTTTTAGCACAAGTTCATTATGAATTCATTATAAGTCCTAACACGTATCTAGGAGCTATGTTGGTGACTTATAACACTGTTTTCACAGATTTATGATGAAGATTAATCGTTAAGGTTTTTACTTAATTCAATAGTTAAAATTTTAAGTTAACATTAATAGAATGGGTTTTCACTGAATTCATAATATACTAGTTGGACACTTTTATGATAAATTAACTAAATACAGAGAGCAAACGTGGGGCCTGGGAACATCACTAAAAGCTTCTTTTGAGTTTTCTTTAGAAATAAATACTGCAGGATACGAGAAAAGTAACAAAGACACCTGTACAAGAAAGGCAATTACGAAGTTTTGAAGGTCATAGAATCCCCAGAGAGAAAACTCCTGATACATGGAGAAATGTACACTTGGAAACTTTCTTGAGACATTTCAAGGACTGTAATTTGGGACTTTGGACTAAACCTATCATTTTTGGCTTTATGAATAAGAATTATTGACTGAAAGTAGATAGTGTTCTTGGCTTGTTTGTTGCTTCTCAGACCACTAGATGGTGGTAACTTTAAAAAAAATAATGTATGTGAAGGAATATTCTTTGTCTTGCCCCTTTATGAGTAGTATAAAAGCTTTCTGCTAACTAACATTAAATGATATCTGTCTGCAAGCAGGTGTTCAAGTATGTTATTTTCAATGTAAGTTCCTTCTTTCACCTACTCCATCTCTCCTTCAGCAAACCTCACACCTGGAGGGAGCAGGACTCCAACAAGTGGCACCCAAATGTGGGGGCTTGAAGGTAATCTTTTCTCTTTCTTCTCAGGACAGACAGGACCTCAGCTGGGGCACCACAGGCCCCCCTGTGGGGATAAGCAGGGAAAGGATAGGTGAGAAGTGCTAGAGCCATGATAAAATCATGGGTCAGAAACAGTAAAAAAAAAGAGAAAACTGTTCATCAGTATTCCCATGAATACATTATCAAAAAGGGGAATTAAGGTGTCTTCTACTTGATTGGCTCATTTTTTGCGATTCATCCAGGCACATTGTCCCTGGTTTCCTGAAGAAGGTACCATTGATTTGGCTGTTTGGACAAAAATTGGGGAAAAACTTAAACTCTGTTATACTTTCTTGGTGGAGGTCATTTTTGCCAAGTCAGAGGGTCAGCCTGTCTGGGGCACATTTCTCGCCTCAGACAGGAAAGCCAGCAGGAACGCGGTCAGGGAACATCAGGAACTCCTGCACCAAATAGGGGGAAGCCATTGGGGAAGTTGCGGCTGGTAGGTGCTGAGCTTGGCAGACACTCAAATGTGGGGGGGGTTGGAAGGACTGAGAGAAGAGGTTTTGCAGGAGAATGGATTTCTATCTTTCTTTATTTTCTTTCTTCACTAGGTTGCCCAGACAGTTCTCAAACATCCCAACTCGGGTCACCTTCTCGGCCTGGGTTTCCAAAACTACTGTGATCACAGGCTTTCAATTTGGGCTACATCTGGGTCTTCCTGCTTGGACTTGAACTCTGGGCCGGAGGCAATCCTCCCACCAAGGCCTGCCCTAACCCAAGGTTTTCTAGGTTTTACTTGCAGTCTGTGTGGGGGCTTGCTATGGTGTCCAGCCTGGTCTTGAGCTCCTGGGCCCCAACCATCTTCCCATTTTGGCCTTCCTGAGTGCGGAAGAGACAGGAGTGAGTCGCTCGGCCATCCCCACCACTCCCGAATGTTTGAGAGTCATGCCCTCCCTTTCACCATGGTGGCCCCTGGGAGGATCGAGTGGGTCCACCCTGGGGAACAAGGCAGGCAGAGTGCTGGCCGCCCCTGTGGAGATAGGTCACAGTAACAGGCTCTCCTCCTGGGTGTGCTTGGCGAATGCATCAGGCTGTCATCTCTAGTGTCTGGGGTCGTCTGAAGGGAGTTGGCCCATGGTGGGGATCCTAGAAGGGTGTGAAGGCTGGACATGGGGAAACACGCTTGTCATCCGGTGCTTTGGGAGGCTGAGCTGAGAGGATGGCCTCCACCCCCGCATTCGAGACCAGCCCAGGCACCTAGGCGACACCACGTCTCTACAAGAAACAAACAAAATGAGCTGAGCGTGGTGGCACACGCCTGTATTTCTGACCACATGGCAGGCCATGGCAGGAAGATAGCCTGAGCCCAGCCAGTGGACGATGTGGAGGCCGAGTGCGAGCCCCTGTGCTCCATCCTGGGTGACAGAGCAGGACTCCCACTCAGAATAATAATACCGACCACCACCACCACAACCAAAGGCCAGGCTCAGGGACTCAGCTTGGAATCCCAGCCCTTTGAGGGTGAGGGGAAGGGATGGCCTGAGCCTGTGGGTTTGAGACCAACCCAGGACACTGTGGTCGGCCTTGTCTCGGCCATCAAAACTATATCCAAATATTAGCCATGCGTGGTGTTGAAGGCCTGTCGTTCCAGCCACTTTGTGGTCTGAGGCGGGAAGATCACCTGAGCCCAGCAGGTGGAGTCCGTGGTAGCCATGAGCTAGCCCCTGCATTCTGGCCTGGGTTACAGAGTGAGATTCCAACTCCAAATAATAATTCCATCACCACCACCACCCCTGCCACCCAATTTGAGGAGTCACCCTCAGGGATAGGAGAGAAAAAGGCACTTTCCTACCTGTCGATCATGGCAGGTTTCAAAGGAGGCCACTGGGCACCTCCACCCCACACCTTCAGTCACACTTCCCAGAAGGCCTGCCTCCACCCTCCACAATCATACCCCACATCAAAGATGCCTGTGAGCTCAGGGAACAGATGGCCCCAAGACATGGGGGTGTCAGACACTGAATCTACAAGGTGGTCCAACAATGCTGTGGCCAGCCCAGGTTCCGTTGGCACTATCTGCCATGTTCAAGTGTGGAGGACCCCTTCCTCTGCCAATCACTCCATCATCCCTTGCCCACGTGGAACTTTCCCTGGGGAGCCATGGACCCCCTTAGTGACACAAGTGGAAGGCATCTTTTTTATCACTGGAGTCTTCGTCGGCCGGACTGCTGCACGCTGACACAATCATAGATCCAAGGGCATCAACCAGTGGGGCTTAGGTAATTCCTGCCTTGGCTCTCGAACAGATGGGACTCCAGGAGCCACCACGCATGACAAAATTTTGGGGACCTCTCGCTAAGATGAGTTCTGCCCACTATGCCCAGGCTGGTCTCTGAATCCTGGGCTCAGACAGCCTCCTGCCACAGCCTCCCAGGGAGCTGGGCTGACGACCTTGGGCCAGGGTGCCTGGACTGGACTCACAAGTTCTGTTGGTGGGGTGTCATAAGGAATGCCCTGGGCTGGAGGCACCACCTCCCATGTAGCCAGTACTGTGGGGGCACCACGGGTGACTCCAGTGTTTGCATCCTGGGGAGTGACCAGGTCTCAATATGTGTCCCAGGCTAGTCGAACACCCAGTTTCCTGCGGTCCCCTGCTTTGGCCTCCCAAAGTCACAGCCTGATTGTCTGCTGATCCACCATCTTTTGGGAACTCTAGGCTCAAGGTTGGGGCATCTTTCCTAAATGATCTGTCTGCTCATGATGATCCCAACTCCAAACACAATTGGATGCTCTTCTTTTTTTTTCTTCTCCTTTTTTGCTTTGAGTCAGAGTTTCACTCAATCGCCCAGACTGTAGGGTAGTGGTTCGATCCCAGCCACCTCAGCATTGGTCCACGGGGCTATGGCAAGCCTTTCCATGGTCTTCGGAGGAGCCAGAATGACAGATGCACGACACCACATCCACTCATTATGGATGGAAGGTAGAGACGAGGTCATGCCAAGGATCCTCAGGTGGGTCTCGGCCTGCAGGCTCGTGCCGGCCACTGGTTTGGCCTCCCAAAGGGCTGGGATGATGAGGCTGAGTCCCCGAGAACAGCCTTGATCGTTCATCAAAAATGAACTAGAATGCTTGGCAGAGAGGACCACGCCAGGAATCCCTGCACTCTGGAAAACTGAGGTGGGAGGATGGCTGTAGTCGCAGAGATCAAGGCCTGGCCAGGCCGTCTGGGGAGACCCCATCACTGCACCCATACTAACAGGGCATCTGGGGTCGAGATGCCCATCGTCCCATCCACTCTGGAGGCTGAGACGGGATGATTGCTGGAACCCACAATTTCAAAGCTAGCAGTGAAAGATGGTAGTGTCCACGAGGTCCAGTCTGGGCCACAAAGCCAGACCCTGTCTCCAAAAACATCAGAATTATACACAGATTATTGACTGCACGTGGTTTGTTCACAGAGCGACTAGCTTTAGAGCCAGGAAAAATGGGATTGGGGGGAAGAAATGTCCCCGGGTAAGGTGTGTGTCCCTGGGCTTTCTTGGTGGAAGGTCCTTGTTGCTGAGTCAGAGGGTCAGCCTGCCTGGGGCGCATTTCTAACCTTGGAGAGGAGAGCCGGAAAGAACCTGGCCAGGGTCCCTCAGGAATTTTCACAGCAAAGCAGGGGCAGACGTTAGGCTGGTAATGTCTGGAAGCTGCCGAGCTTGGGGTAACTTAATTTGATGGGGGCAGGGAAGGAACGATCTAGGGCAGAATGTTGGCAGGAAAATTGATTCTTTTTTTTTTTCTTTTCTTTCTTTCCTTCTTTCCTTCTTTCTGTCTTTCTTTCCTTTATTCCATATGTCCTTCCTTCCTTCCTTCCTTCCTTCCTTCCTTCCTTTCTTACCTAATTTCTTTCTTTTCTATCCTCTCTAGGTTGCCAAGGCTGCTCTCAAACCACCAAAATTGGGCCATCCTCTCGGCCTGGGCCTCCCAAACTGCTGTGATCACAGGCTTTTCCATTTGGTCGAAATCCTGATCTTCCTGCCTGTTCTTGAACTCTGGGCCAGAGACAATCCTCCTGACAAGTCCTGCCCTCATCCAAGGTTTTCTGGGTTTTACTTGGGGTCGAGGTGGGGGCTTGCAATGGTGTCTAGCCTAGTCTTTAGCACCTGGACTCTGGCTATTTTCCCTTCTCAGCCTCCCCCAGTGCCTAGGAGACAGGCATATGTTGCCCAGCCGTACCTGTCCCACTAAAGTTTTGAGGATCACCCCCTGCCTTTCCTCAAGGCTGGCACTGTGGAACTAGGTGGGTGAAGGAGTGGGTGCCCTGGCAGAAACACACCCCAGGGTCCGTTGATCCTCCTGGAGAGGACTTGGTGGATGGCTACAGCCACCATCTCTGGGGTCCTGGGTCATTTGAAGGGATTGGGGTGTGAGGTGGTTCCCCAAAACGGGTATGGAAGACGGGCACAGGGTCTCTCCTGTGTCATCCCAGCACTCTGTGAGGCCTACATGAGCGATGGCCTGAGTCCCTGGGTTCGAGACCAGCCCGGGCATCTCGGTAAGACCTTGTCACTACAAGATGCCAAAAAAACTGATCCAAGGATTGTGGCTCACACCTATCATTCTGGCCACTGGTGAGGCCATGGCTGGAGGATCACCTGAGTCAATACATTGGAGGCCATGGCAGCCAACAGTGGGCCCCTGTGCTCTGGCCTGGGCAACAGAGCGGGACTCCAACTCAGAATAATAATACCAACCACCACCACTCCCACAGCCACAGGCTGGGTTCAATTATTCAGCCTGGCATCCCAGCCCTTGGGAGGTCGAGGTAAGAGGATGGCCTGAGCCCCTGGTTTGATACCAGCTTGGGACACAGGGCGAGACCATGTCTCAGCCATCAAAAATAAATCCAAAGATTAGCCAAACATGGTGGCACAGGCCTGTGTTTCCAGACACTCTGCGGGCCAAGGCTGGAGGATTGCCTGATCTCAGCAGGAGGAGTCTGTGGTGGCTGTGAGTGTGCCCCTGAACACTGACCTGGGTGACAGAGTGGGAGTCCAACTGCAAATAATAATCACCACTACAGGCACCACCACCTCCCCTGCCAGTCAGGGCAAGGAGTCAACCTCAGTGATGGGATCGGAAAAGGCATTTTCCAGCCTGTTGATTGTGGGAGGTTTCAAAGGTGGACACAGGTCACATTGGTCATGCACATTCAGCTAAGCATCCCAGAAGGCCAGACTCCACCATCCACATCATTCCCCATGGCAAAGAGAAGTGTGAGCTCATGGAACATATGACCTGAGTTAAGGTGGCCATCAGGCACAGAGCAATCAAGACAGTCCTGCAACACCACAGCCAGACCAGGTTTCTGTTTCCCAGTCTGCCACCTTCGGGTGGGAGGAGTGCACCTTTGTTTCCCAATCACTCCTTCGTCCCCCTCCCATGCGAAAATTTCCCTGGGGAGCATGGACTCCCACTGTGACGCGCATGGGGTGTGTCTTTTTTGTCCCTGGAGTCTCTGTCGGTCAGGCTGGGGAATGGTGGCACAATCGTGGCTCCTGGGGTCTCGACCTACCAGGCTCAGGCGTTCTTCTCACCTCGGCCACCAAGTAGCCAGAACTCCTGAGGCCACCTGGCTAGACTCGATTTTGAGGACCTCTCAGCGAGATGAGTTTTGGCCATGTCATCTGGGCTGGTCTCTCACCCCAGCTCTCAGGCAGCCTCCCACCTCAGGCTCCCAGGGTTTATGGCCGTGAGCCACGGCACCTCGCCTGCACTCACATGTACTGTTGGTGCAGACAATGAAAAGGCATGACCTGGGATGGAGACCACCCCATCCCATGTATTTCGAGCCGTGGGCACTACCACACATGACTCGTGTGTTTGCAATGCAGAGAGAGATGAGCTATCACTACATGGCTCAAGTTGCTCTCAAACTCCCAGGCTCCAAGTCCCACACCTCGACCTCCCAAACCACAGCCTGATTGTCTGCCAGTCCACCATCTTTCAGGAACTCTACTCCCAAGACTGAGGCCTCCTTCCCCAATGATACCTGTCTGTTCACAATGATCCCAACTGCATACACAAACGGATGCTCTTCTTTTCTTTCCTTATGTTTTCTTTAGTGAAGTCTCACTCCGTTGCCCAGGCTGGAGGGTGGTGGCTTGCTTCTGGGCACCAAAGCCTCTTCCTGTCATGCTCTGGGGAGTCTCCCCCCTCACCTTTCTGAGGAGCCAGAACGACAGGTGTGTGCCCCCATGCTCAGCTCATTTGGGATGGAGGTTAGAGACAAGGTTTCACTGAGTTGTCCAGGCACATTTTGGACCTGTGGAGTCAGGCTGGCTGCTGACCTGTCTCCCAAAGAACTGGGATGATGAGGCTGTGGCCCAGACCCAGTCTTCTATCCTTCTTCGAAAATGAACCAGAAGACCGGGCATGGTGGACTATGCTTGGAATCATAGCACTCTTGTATGCTGTGGCAGGAGGACGGCTGGTACCCAGGAGCCCAAGGTCAGTCCAGGCCATGCAGAGAGACCCTTTCTCCTCACCCATCCAAACAAGGGGTCTGGGGTTATGGTGCCCATCGTCCCAGCTACTCTGGACACTGAGGCAGGAGGATCGCTGGAGCTCGCTATTTCGAGGCTGGCAGTGAATGACGGTCATGTCCCCAGAACCCAGGCTGGGCCACAGAGCTAGACCCTGTCTTCAAAATCATCAGAATCATACACAGACTCTCAACAGTGCATGATGTGTTCAATGGGTGACTGACTTGAAAGCCAGAAAAAATGGGACTGGGGGAAAGACATGTCTCCGAGGGAGGGTTGTGTCCTTGGCCTTTCTTGGGTGAAGGGCTTCATTGCCGAATTAGAGGGCTGGGCTCCCTGGGGCATATTTCTCACCTGGGATAGGAGAGCCAGTAGGAACCTGGTCAGCGATCCTTGGGAAATCCCGCACCAAAGTGGGGACAGCCATTGGGGGTTTAGGGCAGAAACATGCCAAGTTTTGGGGAACCTCACATGTGGAGGGCTTGGGGGGAGCTTTGAAGTAAAGTATATTTCTTCCTTTCTCTTTCTTTCTTTTCCTCTCTCTCTCTTTTGTTTCCGCACTAGGTAGCCCTGGCTGAACTCACACCTCCCAACTCAGACCTTCCTCTTGTCCTTGGCCTTCCAAACTGCTGTGATCACAGGCTTTCAATTTGGTCAACATCTTGGTCTTCCTGCCTGGTCTTGAACTCTAGACCTGAGGTGATCCTCCCACCAAGGCCTGCCCTCACCCAAGGTTTTCTGGGTTTTTCTTTATAGCAAGTTGGGGGATTGCTGTGATGTTCAGCTTGATCATAGCCCTCGGGATCTGGCCATTTTCCCATCTCAGCCTCCCCAATGCCTTGGAGACAGGTGTGATTTGCCCAGCCAGTCACCACCAGATAGTTTGAGAGTCATATCCTCCCTTTCCCTGAGGTGATGCCTGGGAGGAGCGACTGAGTCCACCCTGTGAAATGAGGCTGGTGGAGGTGTGGACTTCACGGTGGACACACCCCCCCTGCACCAGGCATCACCCCCGGGATGGGGTTGGCAGATGACTCCAGGTGCCCTCACCAGTGTCCTGGGTCATTGATGGGAGTGGGACTCACAGTGGGACCCTGAGAGGGATGTGGAGGATGGACATGTGGGCTCATGCCTACCACCCCTGCACTTGGGATGCCAGGGCGAGAGGATGGCCTGAGACCCCTGGTTCTAGACCAGACTAGGACACTGGGTGAGACCTCATCTCAGCCATCAAAAATAAATTCAAACATTAACTGGGCATGGTGGTGCAGGCCTGTGGTTCAAGCCATTCAGGGGGCTGAGATGGGAGGATTGCCTGAGCTAGGAAGGTGGAGTTCATGGTGACTGTTAGCATGCCCCTGCTCTCCTACCTGGGTGACAGAGTGGGATTCTGACTCCAAATAATAATCAACACCAGCACAACCACCACCACCAGCAGCCCTGCCACCCAGCACAAGGAGTCACCATCAGGGATGGGAGAGGAGAAAACACTTTCCGGCTTGTCGTTCACAGGAGATTTCAAAGGTGGCCACCGGGCACGTCCATCCTGTGCTTTTGGTCACATGCCCCAGAAGGCCTGCCTCCATCCTCCACACTCTTGCCCAATGGCAAAGACACAGGTGAGCTCATGGAAGAGATGGCCCTGAGCTTTGCGAGCCGTCGGCGCAGAGTAATCAAGGAGGTCCAACAATGGTGCAGCCAGTCCAGGTTCCAGTCACCAGTCACCCACCTTTGGGTGGGGGGAGGTCCACTTTCTCTCTCTATCACTCCATCATCCCCCACCCACTCGGACTTCTCCCTGGAGACCCTGGCGGACCATAGTGATGCACAAGGGAGTCGCCTTTTTTGTTGCTGGAGTCTCCGTCGGCCAGGCTGGGGCACAGAGGCATGATCATGACTTTGGGCACCACCATGCCTGACTCGATTTTGGTGACGTCACTCTGAGACGAGGTCTGACCATGTCTCTCAGGCTGGTCTCCGACCCCTGGGCACAGGCAGCCTCCCACTTCAGGCTCCCAGGGCACGGGGCTGATGGCCATGAGCCAAGATGACTGATGTGGACTCACATGTGTTGTCAGTGGGGGAGACACAAAAGCAGGCCCCGGGATGGTGGCCACTGCATCCTGTGTTGCTGGGACTGGTGGCGCCACTACACACTCCTTGAGTGTTTGCGTTCCGGGGAGGGATGAGATCTCAGTAAGTAGCTCAGACTAGTCTCAAACACCCAGTTTCTGGTGGACCACCACCTGGGCCTCCCAAAGCCACAGTCCAATTGTCTGCCAACACACCATCTTTCGGGATCTCTAGGTTCAAGGTTGGCTCCTCCTTCCCAAATGATCACTTTCTGTTAACAATGATCCCAAACCCATAGAAAAATGGATGTTCTTCTGTTTTTTTCCTTTTTTTTTCTTTGAGTTGGAGTCTCACTCTGTCACCCAGGTTGGAGGGCAGTGGCTCACTCCGAGCCACAGCAGCCCCAGGCTGCTGGTCTCCAGCAGGCCTTTCCCCAGCCTTTGGAGCAGCCAGAATGACATGCACATGCCACCATGCCCAGCTCATTTGGATTGGAGCATAGAGATGATGTCTCACCGAGGTGCCTGGGCAGTGTCGGCCCATGGGCTATAGCCAGTCACTGGCCTCAGCCTCCAAGTGCTGGAATGATGAAGCTGAGCCCCTGAGTCCAGCCCTGATCCTTCATGAAAAATGACCCAGAAGCCTGGCGTGGTGACCCATGCCTGGAATCCCAGTGCTGTTGGTCACCGAGTTGGGAGGATGGCTGGAGCCCATAGGGCCAATTCTAGCCCGTGCCATAACAGGACAGCCCATCTCAACAACCATTCAAAAGGGGGTCTGGGGTCAATGTGC
>NW_007243422.1:0-314 GCF_000164805.1 Carlito syrichta
ACCTCGACCCCAAACAAAACCCAAAATTACTTGTCTGAGGGCAGCTCTCTGCGGGAGGATCATCTCAGCCCCAGAGTTCAAGACCAGGCATGAAGACCAGGATGTCAACCAAATGGAAAGCCTGTGATAGCAGTAGCTTGGGAGGCCGAGATAGAGAGGAAGGACAGAGTTGTGTGGTTTGAGAGCAACCAGGGCTACCAAGTGAGGAAACAAAAGAGAGAGAGTGAAAAAGAAAGAAAGAAAGACAGAAAGAAAGAAAATCTAAGTCAACAAAGAAATCCATTCTCCTGCAATTCTTCTACCCACAGTCCTTC
>NW_007243423.1:0-493 GCF_000164805.1 Carlito syrichta
GAGACCAGCCTGAGCAAAATGGCAAGACCTCATCTCTACAATAAATCAAAAAATTAGCCACGCTTGGTGGCACATGCCTGTGGTTCCAGCTACTTGGAAGGCTGAGGCAGAAGGATTTCCTGAGCCCAACTGGTTGAGGCTGAGATGGCTGTGAGCATGGCACTGCACTCCAGTCTGGGTGACAGAGTGACACTACAACTCAAAAAAAAAAAAGTTCCTTATATATTCTGGACATAAGACTCTTATCAAATATATGATTTCTAAATACATTATCCTTTTCTGTATATTGTCTTTTCCCTTAATGATGCCCTTTGAAGAACAAAAGTTCTTAATTTTGGTAAAGTATGATTTTCTGTTTTGTTGCTTGTGCTTTAGATGTCATAGCTAAGAAACCATTGCCTAATCCAAGGTCATGAGGATTTACCCTTCTTCAAAAATTGTATAGTTTTTGCTCTCATTTAGTCCCGAATTTTTTGAGTTAATTTTCATATAT
>NW_007243424.1:0-393 GCF_000164805.1 Carlito syrichta
GACAACTAAAATCAAGAAGTTGTGATTTTTGATAGAGTGGTGTGTTAGTTATCTACTGCTACAAGACAAATTACCCCAAAACTCAGAGGGTTAAAACAACAGTAAATGTTTTTTACTTTTCCCCACTTCTATACAAGCAGTTTAGCTGGGTATTTTGACTCAGGGCTCTTGTGGGGTTACAGTCAAGTTGCCAGCCAGGCTCAGATACTGGGAAATCCAGCTGGTAGCTTCTTCGACTTCCCTGCCAAGCCACAAGGCACCACTTCTATGTTAGGTCTCTCTCCCTGCTTAGCAAGTCACCTCAAAGCATAGTGGCTTACAGCAGAGTAGCTGTTTGCTCAGTTGGATTCTGAGGCCCAAAACAGGTAGGCCAAAGCAGGGATGGCGTGTCTC
>NW_007243425.1:0-3325 GCF_000164805.1 Carlito syrichta
TCAGCTAGTTAAGTCAACTGGCTAGCCACTTGGCTAGGTAGGTAGCAAGCTAATTAAGTCAGCTGGCCAGAGGGCTGACTAGCTAGGTAATTCAGCGAGTTAAGTGAGCTTTCCAGCTGGCTGTCTACCTAGGTGGCTAGCTAACTACACCAGCTGGCTAGCTGGATGGCTATCTAGTTAAGTCAGCTAGTTAAGTCAACTCGTTAACTGGCTGACTAGCTAGTTGTCTGGCAACTTAAGCCGGTTGGTTAGCAGGCTGGTCAGGTAAGTAGCCAGGTAGTTAAACCGGCTGGCTAGCCAGCAGACCTGCATGGTGGCTGGCTAGTTAAGCCGACTGGCTGTCCCGCTGTCTAGCCAGCCAGCTGGCTATTTAAGCTGGCTTGCCAACCAGTTTGCCAGCCCACTAGCAAGCTAACCAGCTGCCTAGCCAGTTAGCCAATCAGGTAGCTAGGTAGTTAAGCCATCTGGCTAGTCATCTAGCCAACCAGTTAGCTCACTAATTAAGTCAGCTGGCTTGCCTGCTAGCCAGCCAACTACCTAGTCAGCTAGTTAATTCAGGTAGCTAGCCAGCTAGCTAGTTAAGTCAGGTAGCTAGTCAGCTAGCTGGTCAGATAGCTAGTTAAGTCAGCTAGCCAGCCAACTAGCCAGTTAGCTAACTAGTTAAGTCAGCTGGCTAGACAGCTAGATAGCTTGTTTGCTAGTTAGATATATCAGCTAGACAGCCAGTTAGCTAGTCAGCTAGCTAGTTAATTCAGTTAACAAATCTAGTCAACTATCAAACCAGCTAGGTCGTCAGCTAATTAGGGGGCTTGCTCGCTTTCCATTAGGTAAGCTAACTGTTCGGCTCCCTCACTTGCCTACCTGTCAGCAAATTAATCAGCTCATTCACCAGCCAACAGGTCAACTAACTTGTCAGCTTGCTCACAAGCCAACAGGATAGCTAACAAGTTGCCTTGCTCATAATCCGACTAGTTAAGTTAGCTCATCAGTGGGCTCACACGCCAACCAAAGAGTTAAGGCAGCTCACCTGTTGGCTCTATCACCGGCCAATTAGTTAAGTTGGCTCACTTGTCAGCTCACTCACCGGCCAACATGTTAAATCTTCTGACCAGTAGGCTCACTCAACAGCTGACTAAATATGGCTGACCAGTTAGCTCACTCGCCAGCCCACTAGTAAAGTCAGCTGATCAATCGGCTCACTCGCAGGCCGAGTAGATAAATCAACTCACCTGTTGGCTCACTCGCTGGCTGACTAGTTAAGTCACCTAACTGGTCTGCCGACTAGCTGGCAAACTAGATGTCAGCTAACCAATTGGCTTATTAGTCGACCAACTTGTAAGCTGACAAGTTAGCTCAGCTAACTAGTCGGCCGACAATTTAGGTCAGCTAACTAGTCAGCCGACTAATTGGCCAACATGTTGTCACCTAACAAGTCGGCCAAGTAGTCAACCAACGTGTTAAACCAGCTAAGTAGTCCGCCTACTCAGCCAAAAATTTAAGTCTCCTTGCTAATTCACTAACCAACTAGTTAAGACAGCTAGTCAACTCGTTTACCAATGAGTTAAAACAATTAGCTAACTCATTAGCCAACTCGTTATGTCAGCTAGCTATCTTGTTATCCAACTAGTTAAGTCACCTACTTAAGTCAGCTAGCTAGCTAGCTAGCTAAGTCAGTTAGATCATTAGATAGCTATTTAAGTCAGCTACTTAAGTCTGCTACCTAACAAGTTTGTTAATTATTAAATCAGCTAGTTTTTCAGCTAGTTAAATCGTTAGCTAACTATTTAATTTGGTAGTTAAGTCAGCTAGCTAACTAGTTAAGTCAGCCTTTTAAGTCAGCTATCTAAATAGTTGTCAGCTACCTAAGTCAGCTAGTTAAATCAGGTTTTAAAATTAGTCAACTGGTTAAGACAGCATGCTAGCTAGTGAGCTAATGGATTACATCAGCAGGTTGAGTCAGGTTGTTAACTAGTTAACTAACGGGTTAAATGAGCTGGTTGAGTCAGCTAGCTAGCTAGGTAGCAAACGGGTTGGCTCAGCTGCTTGAGTAGGCTAGCTAGCTAGTTAGCAAACGAGTTAAGTCAGCTGGATGTGTCAGCTAGCTAGCTAGTTAGCTAACGAGATAAGTCAGCTTGTTGTGTCAGCTAGCTAGCTCATTAGCTAGAGTTAAGTCACATGATTAAGTCACCTAGCTAGCACATTATATAACGAGTAAGCTAACTAGTTAGCTAGCTAGCTAAGTCAGCTAGCTATCTAGGCAGCTAACTATTTAAATCAGCTTGTTAGCTAGGTATCTTGCTAGTTAGTTAACAATTTAAGTCAGCTGGCTAACTAGGTTGCTTGCTAGCTAGCTAACTATTCAACTCAGCTGGCTATCTAGGTTGCTAGCTAATTAACTCAGCTAATTATGTCTGCTGGCTAGCCAGCTGCCTAACTTGGTAGCAAGCTAGTTAAGTCAGTTGGCTAGCTAGCTGGTTAGCTGGTTAATTCAGCTAGATAAAAGAACTTTCTAGCCAACTTGCAAGGTAGTTTACTAGATAGTTAAGTCAGCTAGATAGCTACGTGGCTAGCTAGTGATGTCAGCGAGTTAAGTCAGCTGGCTAACCAACTGGCTAGCTGGTTAAGACAGATAGTTTAGTCAGCTGTCTAGCCAGCTGGCTACAAGGTAGCTAGCTAGATAAGTCAGCATGGTAGCCAGCAGGCTAGCTGTGCAATGCACCTAGTTAATTCAGCTGGATATCCTGCTATCTAGGTAGTTAGTAAGATAGTTAAGTGAGCTGTGTAGCCAGCTTGCAAGCTTAAGTCAGCTAGGTAAGTCAGCTGGCTAGCCAGCTGGCTAGATAGGTAGCCAGCTTATTTAGTCTTCTGGCTAACCAGCTGACTAGCTGGTTAAGTCAGCTAGTTAAGTCAGCTGGCAAACAGCTGGCTAGCTAGTTAAATCAACTCATTAAGTCAGTTGACTATCCATCTGGTCAGGTAGTTAAAAAGTTAGTGAGGTCAGATGGCTAGCCATCTGGCTAGCTAGGTATTTCAGGTAGTTAAGCCAGCTGGATAGCTAGGTAGGTAGCTGGTTAAGTCATTGAGTTAAATCAGCTTGCTAGCTAGTTAAGTTAGCAAGTTTAGTCCACTGTCTAGCCAGATGGCTAAGTGGGTAGCTAGCTAGTTAAGTCAGCTGGCTAGACAGTGAGCAAGCTAGTTAAGTAACCTGGTTAAGTCAGCTCACTAGTCAACTGGTTTGCTAGGTAGGTAAGTCAGCTTGCCAGTCAGTGGGCTACATAGGTAGCAAGCTAGTTAAGTTAGCTGGCTATACAGCTGGCTAGCTATG
>NW_007243426.1:0-835 GCF_000164805.1 Carlito syrichta
GGTCATTTTGGGTAAAAACAAAACAAAACTGCTGAACACTCAGTGCAGTGCAGGAAGGTGTACTCATAAATCACCCATTAGGAGATGGGTAAATTTGTTGAAGGAATTTCCCCACCACCAAAAAAAAAAAAAAAAACCACTCACAAAAGCCAAACTCAGCCTCTCACAGCAATGCTAGCTGGTACACTGATGCCAGTGTTCCTAGAACACTTAGCTAGCGGGAAGAGCCTGTACTACAAGAGGCCAGCCCTCCAAAATATAATTTCAGGGGTTTTTTTGTACTCCTTTATACATCTCATTCCCTAGAGCATGTTTAAAAAATCTCCAAGCCGGACTCGGTGGCTCAGCCTGTAATCCCACACTTTGGGAGGCTGAGTTGAGTGGGTTGCCTGAGCCTGTGGGTTCGAGACCCGCCTGGGCAACTCGGCGAGACCTCATCTCTACAATAAATCAAAAATTAGCTGGGCGTGGTAGCGCACACCTGTAGTTCCAGCTACTTGGAAGACTGAGGTGGAAGGATCACTGGAGCCCAGCAGGTCGAGGCTGCAGTGGCCCCAGCCACTGCACTCCAGTCGTGGCGACTGAGTGAGACCCCAACTCGAAAAAAAAAAAAAAAAATTTCTGATTTAAAGTTTGTGTGAAAATCTAAAAACCAAAATGGTTACTTTTAAATATTTCTAGATTTCTAAAACCAAATGACTCCTTTCTGGATACAATTATGGGAAACTTTCGTTGCATCTGTGAGATCATCTCCCATGTACTCATGTACTACAGTAAATTCACAGCTTTTGAACCCTGCAACAAATATATATGTAACAAGCTGTCTGTCATTGTG
>NW_007243426.1:1963-3274 GCF_000164805.1 Carlito syrichta
CAAGACTGATGCCCTGAAGTGCTTCTCCTCTTCCAATGTAAGATTAAGAAAAAACCTCTTTCTAACTCTGTCCATTTAGCTTTCCTTCTCTCCTCTCCCATCCTCTGTCTGTCCCAAGCCTTTGTCCTGGAGTTCACTTGGATTCTATGCTCACTTTAATGTTCCCCTTGCCCTACTCCACAGAAGAGTGGACTCTGCTGCATCTCTCATCCCCACCTCCCAATGAAAAAGCATTATCAGCTGAGCTTGGTGGCTCAACCTGTAATCCCATGCCTTGGGAGGCTGAGGTGAGTGGATTGCCTGAGCCCACGGGTTCGAGACCCGCCTGGGCAACTTGGCGAGACCTCATCTCTACAATAAATAAAAAAATCAGCCAGGCTTGGTAGCGCGTGCCTGTAATTCTGGCTACTTGGAAGGCTGAGGTGGAAGGATCACTGCAGCCCAGTGGGTCGAGGCTGCAGTGGCCGGAAGCAGCCACTGCACTCCAGTCTGGGTGACAGAGTGAGACTCTAACTCAAAAAAAAAAGAAAAGAAAAAGAAAAAGCATTGTCTATTTGTTTGGCACAATTTCTATTGACAACCATCTTGTAACAAGGTGAGGGTCAATTTGAAACCAAGAAGGGAAGGGCCCAGGAGAAGAGGCCTAGGTCCTGATTGTCCTATGCCTAGAGTCCATCCTACCCAAGGAGTTCCAGAAGTGTGAGGTGATAAGTATTGTTCAAACCCATTTGAATCAGACTTCCCTCCCTTGTAAGCAATGACATCCTAACAAATGCACTGATTTTTGTGTGCAACTAAGTCCCAGCAGTCTTCTCTCCTTTGACAGTCATGAAGATGATACATTTAACATTTTGTGAGTTAATTTTTTTAGTCTGATGTCTTATAATTTAATGCATGTTTATTTTGTTCTTGTTTAAAGTGTATAACCAGGCCAGGCTCAGTGGCTCAGCCTGTAAGCCCAGTACTTTGGGAGGCTGGGGTGAGTGGAATCCCTGAGCCTGTGGGTTCAAGACCCAATTGGACAACTTGGAGAGACCTGTCTCTACAATAAATCAAGAAACTAGTGGGGCATGGTAGTATGAGCTGGTAGTTCTAGCTACTGGGAAGGCTGAAGAAGAAGGATCGCCTGAGCCTGGCAAGTCAACATTGGGATGGCTGTGAGTGTGCCACTGCACTCCAGCCTGGGCAACAGAGTGAGACTCCAACTCAAAAAATAAAATAAAAAAGTAAAAAGCGTATAACCGGAAAGCACAATTTTAATTTTTGTTTTGTTTTTAACAATTATGGGCGGTGGCCCTTAAGAAATTGGGA
>NW_007243427.1:0-796 GCF_000164805.1 Carlito syrichta
GAAGTGTTTTCTGAATGACAAATAAAAGAAGCATTACTTCATGGATTAACAAATGCCACAGGTCAAATTATGCCTCTCTCTCCCTCTCATCCCCAACAAAAACAAATGTCAAAATGACATGAAGCAGACACTGAAAAAACAATCTGTAACAAAGGTGCTGTGTTCCTTACCATGTGAAAAAAGGAGTCCTATTTTACTTAAGAATAGCATCACTGAATTCACAAAACCAGTCACCACTTTCAAATGCATGTGCACAGACTGGTACTGTGTCATGTAACAGGATGTTTGATTACATGTGGGTCAGTGGAAACCACCCTTATCACACCCACACATTTGCATTTATAAATTTACTTAGCTGTACAGCAAAACCAGCTACATATGGCTTGTGCCAACTAATTTTACTAATGAGTGGACGAATAACAAGGTATATTTAAATAAGGCTCAGATCAAACTCATGAGTGAGAATTTTAGCAACCGAATAGCCAGGGTTTAAAAAGGGCAAGTTCTCCAACTGAATCACAGTACATTTAATACACAGAGAGGTGCTGCTGGCAGCCAAACCACAGCTTGAAAATCTGTTTATTTGCCAAATCAAATGCCTTTATACTGCTTTTCAGTTCCCGGCACCTTGTTGTTAAGAAGCCTACATTGGAAACAACTAAAACTAGAAGCAGGATGGTGGATACCTTTGAAGAGCGTCCTGTTGGCGGGGAAGATTGCATCATTCTGCCTTTAACCTGGGGGGTGGTTACGCAGGATTTGCATTGAGCTATCCTTTCTGTTTTCTGTACTTTTC
>NW_007243428.1:0-816 GCF_000164805.1 Carlito syrichta
GACTGGAAATAATGGTACCATGCCATGATTTTCTATAAGGTCCTGTAAGAGAATCACTTAGCCTGAGCTGAAAAATGTCTAAAGAGTGAGAAGGCTCACTTCACACCTCCAGGTCCCTGCAGACAGCTTTGTTACAATAGTTCTTGCTCATCTGAAGCCTCTGCCTCTGTAAATGGCTCCATTATCATACTCTCTCACACATCACTGTCTTTTCAGTTCTCTGTCAGCCAGCAATCTACATGGCCTTGTATTAAATGATATAAAGGCCCTGTCCACTCAGCCCCTCCCCCAAAAAAGTAAACACCAGTCTACCTGGAAGGCAAATCCCCAGCCAAAAGAAGGGCACTTTATCAAACTTAATGATATCATCAAGATCACCCCCATACCCTATTAAAAAGAGGGCAAACGACATGAACAGACATCTCTCAAAAGAAGATCTACAGATGGCCAACAAACATGAAAAAGTGTTCAACATCACTCATCATCAGGGATATGCAAATTAAAACCACAATGAAATACCACCTCACATCAGTCAGAATGGCCATGATTAAAAACTCAAAAAATAGATGCCGACATGGATGCGGAGAAAAGGGAATACTAACACTGTTGGTGGAAGTGTAAGTTCGTACAACCTCTACGGAACGTGATATGAAGCTTCTCAAAGAACTAAAAGTAGATCTACCATGAGATCCCACTATTAGGTATCAACCCAATGGGACAAAGGTTGTAACATAACAAAGACACCTATGCGCATGTGTTCACTGCAGCACAGTTCACCATTGCAAGATGTGAAATCGATTGACATGCCCTTCAACC
>NW_007243429.1:0-18189 GCF_000164805.1 Carlito syrichta
CACTATAAACTAATTACTCTTTCAGTTTTAGTCAGTGGTCATACTACTGTTATTTCTTACACAGAAGCTAGTAGAACCACAATCCAATGAAACCATGATAGTAATTTTCACTGAAACGGTTGTGATTGGCATCTGTTTCACCTGGATATTGACTTGTTAAAAATGTAAGTATCTGCTATATCAGGTTTACCCACATGTGACTTGGAAAAGTGTTTTGAAATGTAGGGCTCATCAGGTCACTATCAACTAATTATTCTTTCAGTTTTAGTCAGTGGTCATACTACTGTTATTTCTTACTCAGAAGTTAGTAGAACCACAATCCAATGAAACCATGATAGAAATTTTCACTGAAACGGTTGAGATTGGCATCTGTTTCACCTGGATGTTGACTTGTTAAAAATTTAAGTATCAAGCCGGGCTCGGTGGCTCAGCCTGTAATCCCGCGCCTTTGGGAGGCTGAGGTGAGTGGATTGCCTGAGCCCGTGGGTTCGAGACCCGCCTGGGCAGCGAGACCTCATCTCTACAATAAAGCAAAAAATCAGCAGGGCGTGGTAGCGCATGCCTGTAATTCCAGCTACTTGGAAGGCTGAGGCGGAAGGATCGCCGGAGATCAGCAGGCGAGGTTGCGGTGGCCGGGAGCGGCCACTGCACTCCAATCTGGGCGACAGAGTGAGACTACAACTCAAAAAAAAAAAAGTTAATGTAGTACGTATTCAAATTATATAGCCAAATAAGATTCTCTAAAATGTAAATGGCACTTTGTAAATTTTAAATAAATATACATTAGAATTATTGTTTTCTTACTGTCATGCTTTCTTTTACATTTTGATTAGCTAAGTACCTTTTACAATTCAAGATACTAACTTTCACAAAATGTCCAACAGGGTTTCATGGAGAAGAAAAATTGCAATGAAGAAAGTCTGTGTACCATGTTTGCAACTCTTCTACAGGAGTTAATTATCAAAAGAATCTTAAAGCAACATCCAGCTAATGCCACCTTTTCATGATTAGGACAAAGGGTTTCACCAAGTGAAGGTCAAAAATCTCTGATAAAATACAGACTGCATGTCTCAGTAGCAAAAGACCCTCTCAAATAGGATTGCCACGTGTGTGTTTTTATGTCACTTGGTGTGACCCTTTTCTCTTTCATTTGGACACGAAAACCGCTATTTTAGATTTTTAAGACATTTGGGGTACAGTCAATAATTAACCAAAAATATAAATTTTCTAAACCTATCATTTTACTGAATGCTTTTGATTTTTGATATGTACATAAACATATTTGCACACTTTGTAAAACTGGTAGCCAATTAAACACTTCTTAGTGAAAAACCTAGAGCATCAAAAAAAGTTTACACCTTTATAGGAAAAATGAAATTTGGGTCATTAGACTTTAATAGCTTTAAATATCTTGGGACATTGAAGCAATTACCATTTGGAGAAAATGATTTAGCTAGCTGAGAAAGCTATCCAGGAACAGCTAAATACTTACAAATGTTTTACAGGTTTGGTCTGTGCGTTTAATGACCATCTCTGGACAGATGATCAGCCTTGATATTGGAATTGCTCTGCATCGTATAGCGCATATCCTAGAAAAGCAGACAAATTCTTTTAGTGTTCTTACCAAATATGAAAATATTTAACAATGTGCCCAACCATTTTCTCATATGTGCACATATTCAAAATAAAGGAAGTCACAGAACCTCAGGTTCAATTAAATCAATAAATGTGATTCGAAATCTCTGAAATACCAATTTTAACTTTCTCTTGTGATACATGAAGTCTTTTCAAAACATAACTGTGCTGGTTCCGCAAATATCAGATGAATCTGGTGTGTCTTTGGGAGGAAAACTCTAGCTGGAAAACTCTGTCCTCCTTTTTCTTTTGTACTGTCAGTATGCTGATTTGCAGAAAATGTTGAAATACAGTGACTTTCTCTAAATCTCTGTGTCTCGTTGAAAATTATTTAACTTACTTTGTGCCATATACCACAACCTCTTTGCAATATTTTCCTAGAGATTACAAAGGGCAACGGGAATCATCTAGTGAATGTTCTACACTTGGGACCACAGTTTCCCCGAAGGCACTGTAGCATTAGTCATTTTCTGTTCAAAAGCTGGAAGCCCAATCTATTACTGGTATTTCTTGGAATCCCTGAAGAAAACTAGCATATTTTATAAATCTTTTCTGGTCATGAATAGTTCATTTTTCCTTTACCATTCCTTCCACTCTCATGAACCACTTTTCTTCCTTTTTATAGTTTGTCTTTTCCTTCCATAAATAACTTTCCAAGGTTTTTCTGCTTGCCTGGATTGTTTTAGTTTAAGACTAGGTATTCAGCCAGGCTCGGTGGCTCAGCCTGTGATCCCGCACCTTTGGGAGGCTGAGTGGATTGCTTGAGCCCGCGGGTTCGAGACCCACCTGGGCAGTGAGACCTCATCTCTACAATAAATCAAAAAATCAGCCGGGCGTGGTAGTGCATGCTTGTAATTCCGGGTACTCGGAAGGCTGAGGAGGAAGAATCACTGGAGCCCAGCAGGTCGAGCCTCGGTGGCCGGGAGCGGCCACTGCACTCCAGTCTGGGCGACCGAGTGAGACTCCAACTCAAAAAAAAAAAAAAGACTGGATATGGGGTAGGGGAGGTAGGGCAAAAAAAAAAAAAGGTTGGGTACATGTTTCTTTTTAATTCAGAGTGTGGTTAAGACAAAGCTATAACATTTCATAACACATTATTAAAATACTGGGAAGTGAAAGATATAATGCATAGAAACAAAGATGCCTTACATGAAGTCTAACCCTAATAAGTTTTTCTGTGACTTATACTCCTGTTACAAATTTCAGACTACAGCCACAAAGGGAATGCCTTTGAACTTGGCTCCTAGACATGAATCTCAATGAAAATTAAAAGTGTTTCATAACTTGTACTTTAAGACTTGTCTTCCAGCATATATACTGATAACTTTTGTCAGAGAAGTAAACTATTAAAAAATTATATTTGCATACGACATCTAAATATATGAAAAAATAACCAAGACCCGTACTAATCTTGAGTTGTTGTAAGACCTGTGGTAACAGGACTTTGTTGTTCTCTCATGTCATGACAGATTATCTGGGACAGGGATTAAGGTAAATCTTTAAACTATGTCAGTGGAGAGATTCATTGCCCTGTGTTCTGAGGATTGGTATCCCGAAGCTTCTGTGGGGAACAGGAGAAACTGAACCTGAAGGAAAACTAGGAATAGAAACACTCTAGTAATGATAGCAGATTTGTGGAGCCCTCCATCTTCCCTGGATTACATCTAAGTTTCAGACCTAGCAGCAAGTGGTAAGAAGAACAAGAACTGTCTCCTTGGAGAGAATTAGAACAGTGCTGTCTCTCTTCTTCATTCATTCTGGGTAATCCTATAATTTCCAAATGGATGCGTGAAGATATAAAGATGATTTTTTCCTTTAAAGTTATTTGACTGACTACAGAAAACTTTCAGATACTATATGATGCAATAATTATCAGAACTAAATATTTTGAACTGTATAAACAGATTAAGTATTTTTATTTTTTGTTATTGAACGTTTAGTAAGTTATAGGAAATAACTTCCTAAAGACAAAAAATAGTTTCTGATTAATAAACCAAATCGAATATTTGCTTCCTTTTTATTTCAAAATAGCAAACAGAACATACAGTTCTACATAATTATAAAGCTCAGAGCAATCATTTACCTTCTTGAAACTCCCCATCACAGAAAAAGCTATTGGTAATCTTGGTGTAATTAAGCACACAATAAAGCTCTGGAATTGACGTGTGTGTGTGTGTGTGTGTGTGTGTGTGTGTGTGTGTGTGTGTGTTCTGTGTGTGTGTGTGTAAGTCTGTGTTCTCTTGTAATGAAAAAACGATTTTCCTTGAAATTTATAATGAAATTATTACCTACCATGCATCTAGATTTCAAATTAAAACACGTATTTGGTAAGAGCATTGAAATACATTCAGTTTAATAAGGAAATGAATCACATTACCTGGCTCAATCATTTAATGTACTGGTCTTATCATTAAAATAATATTAAGTGGAAAAGTTAAATTTTCCTCCAAATTATTATGAATGGAATTAAAATTTGGCAAAAACTTATAGATCTATACTGTTATCGCTAAATACTAAATATCACAATTATAAAGTGCAGAATTGACTGCCGCAATTACTATCATTTCATAGATAGACCTTTCTGTAAACTATACTTAAATCATTTAAGGCCTACATTATAACTAGAAAATTGTAAGTGTGGCAGTCTAAAAACCTATTTACATGATATAGCAATTTATTTGTGAAGTCATATTTTAGGAAATACAAACATAATAGATAATGCATTAGTGATTAATGCTATAAGCTAAATAATGAATTTGCTAAGTATTTTTTCATTATACATGAGTTTGATGTGAAGTATCTATTATTCAAATGAAAGAAAACAAAATACTTCAGTTATTTGAAAATTTAGAACTTGCATCAAAAGTTGATTTTGAATTAGAGCAATTAATTTAAAGATAGCTTTAAAAAAGGAACCTTGAGTCTGGGCGCAGAGGCTCATGCCTATAATCCCAGCAATTTGGGAGGCCTAGGTAAAAGGATTGCCTGAGCCCACAAGACTGAGATTAGCCTGGGCAATGTGGTGACACCTCATCTCTACAATAAATCAAGGAAAATGAACCGGGCATGGTGGTACGTGCCTGTGGTTCCATCTACTTGGACACAATCATAACCTTCCACTTTTTTCCTCTTACATGGACGTCTAAGTCTCTGCTCTTGTACCATCAACACTTTTCATTTGCATTGGGGAGGGAAAATACTGTATAGATACATCTGGGGAAAAAGAATATGCTATAGTGGGAAGATAGTGGAATATATATCACAGTTTCACAATGGCAATATTGTCCAAAAACCCTAAAACTGAAGAATTGATGCAAAATTAAGCCATAGCTATTAGTACTCCAATAATGTTTAACAGTAGAAATGAAAAGAGTTATGAGTAGTCAATAAACCACGAATAAGTGTGTTCTATAAATAATGTATTGCTGAAGATTAGCTCACAGTCTATAACTGCAAAATATACACGACGACAAGGGAATTTTTTCAAACACAACAAGCGACATGTTTGTAGCCTATAGAAGATCATTTGATTTAACTATTTTGTACCCATAGTAAATAAGAATATTTAAAACCATTGAAACATTAAAAATAAAATTAAAATTGTCAAAAAAGATTTTTAAAAGAAACAAATAGCAGTTTCAGGAATTAAAAAATATTGTCATTGCAAATTTTAAAATGTGTATGACAACAGTAAACTAGACATAAAATGAAAAAAAAAAAAGCAAAAAAAAAAAACTAATGAACTCTATGATAGAGCTGAGGGATTACCTACAATTTAAAAAGAGAAATAAATGAAAAGAAAGAGGAGAAATTCACATAAATGAGGATGAAATGTGAAGGTATATTGATAGATTGCCAATGGAGTCTCTAATATCTAAAACAACAAAAGATATGCTAGAGAGAATCAAAGATATAATAGTTGAGAATTATCCAGAATTGATGTAAGACACATATCGTTACAATAATGTCACATGATAAACTCATTACTAGATAGGCAAAAACAAATCCACGTTAAAGTACACTGCACTAAATATTTAGAAGCTCAAAAACAAAGACATTAAAACAACTAGAAAGAGACATAGAATACCTTGTAAAAAATAGTTTGCCACACGGTAAACATTTTGAAAACAATCATAGAAGCTTAATGGTAACAATATAAAATAGTGTTTGAAGAAAAGAGTCATAATCATAGATGAGTAAGAGAGAAATAAAGACATTTTAAGATAGAAATGACAGCAAAGAAAAAAATGTGGAAAAATGAAAAGAATATTTTAAAAACTTACACTGAGAAAACATCAACCATTAACAAATGAAAAGCCAGCAAGCTGAAAAAGTTGGTAGATTGAATATAAATAGACTTTTATAATTTAAACACAAAAATTAATAATCACTAATTCATAACTTCTGAAATAGGCGCAATAAAAGTTTTAGATGATAAAAACATGTGGGATAGGTACGGGAAGTTAACGTGTTCTAGTTTCCTCCAGTACTCAGAAAAGTCATTGACTCAAACAAGCTACTCTGAACTCAGGAAAGTAGGGCGATGAAGTACACAGGACTTAACTGCTTAGTTCATATTGCAAAAGACCCCAGTCCAATAGCCTTAATTTAAGGGTAGCATATTTATTTACTGACTATTAATTGCTATGAAATTACAATAAACTTAGTAGACTGAATCATCATAGATTTGTTCATATACTGCAACTCCAGGCATGAACCATCTATCTAATTTTATTGATTTCCTCAGAAAAGGTAAATGTACCAGAAGATGATCTGCAGCCTAGACAGGAGGCGCTGTCTGTAATTCAAGACCAGAAAGCTGAGGAGGCTTCTGCTCCCTCACACTGCATCTCATATGAAAACAACACCAATGCTGCTGGTATGGAGGGACTATTGAACAGGATGCGGACGGAATGTTGGGATCAACTCATATTCCAGAGATGAGTTGATACAAGGCTTCTCAGTCCAGAAAGAAACTCCCAGAATGCTCCTCTCTATTTTTAAACACGATCAGCTGTACAAGCAACAAATTCCAAAGGAAAAACACATAGGACGACCAGAGAAAGTTGAGTTTCAAACTGGGTTTTACTCGGGGAAATGGTGGGAGAGGGAATACGACTTTTATCAGAAAAGCGTATGAAGAGTGTGTGAGTATGAGCCAGAAGAAGGTATGTTGTATTGGTTCAAAAAGTGTGAAAGCACAAACAACTGAAAACAGGTACAAAGTGATAAGATCCTCAAGAGCTAAACTTAAGGCACACTATAGAGACAATCTTCAAGAGTCGATCATATCCTTATATTTTCATATACATTATTTTCATACTTATTCCTATACAAACCCATTCTGATCTCCCTTCTCATATCTCATTTCCTTTAATCTTCCTACTGTGTCCAAATTAACTGTACATTTTCCCCCACCATACAAAGAGTAATAATTACTCTGACTTTCTGATAACCCTAGATTCATTATCCCTGTTTTTAACTAAATATAAGCATACAAAATGTACTTTATGTTTGACTCCTGTCACCCACCTTTCTATTTGTGCAATTTACCCGTGTTGCATGTGAATGTAGTTTTTTTCATTATCATTGCTGTATATATTTCCATAAAGTGCACACAAATAGTTTTTTATTGACTATCCTATCCGAGCATTTGAGTTTCTTTTATTCTGAAGATACTCTAATAGGTAGTGTTCTGGACAGTCTATGGCAAGTCTTTTGCTATATTGACATATTTATTATTAGTGAAAACCTAAGAGTTTCTATATCTCTGCTATCCCTTCAGAACTCAATCCTTCATACTATTACCTTTTAATGTAATCATTTGTTATTATCCATTTAATATTCTCTTCTTTTCTCTGTACCTTCATCGAGTTTGACTCTTCCCACAGTCATGTTTTCTCAAAGTTCCTATATTCTTTTACTTATAGAGAATATTCCCACTAACTATATTGTACAGCTAAACCACATAACTCATAGGACATACAGTGGATACACATTGATATGCGTCAGGCTAAAATGCAGACACAAACCACAGATTCTATTTCCATTCAACTAAACCTCACCCCATATTAACATTTGCAAGCACCAAATCAATCACATGTAAAACCATAACTCAATCTGAGCCAATATGTCGCAAACATACACACCAAGCACACTACATATGCCACACACCAAATGACCACAGTGTGTGCATATGCACATGCCAGACACGTTAATGAAAATCTTGATATTCTTGAACAGCTAAACAAAAATTGTGAGTTTGATTAACATTTGAAATGGACAGTGATATACAATTATGAATATTCAATTTTCTCAAAATTACAAATTTATCAATTTTTTTTCATTCGAGATTGTGAATCTATGGGAAAACAAGGCAGAGGATGGACACGTGAAAAACCTGGAGTAAGGCAAACAGCACCCAAAGTCTTAGTCAGGATTGGGCAGGAGTTGTTTAACGAGCCTTAGAGCAGGAGCCAGGTAGAAGCACAGAGTATTGAATTGTATCATTTCCTGCCCAGGCTAGCGATAAAAGTTCAGGACAAAATACTCCTATGTAGGGGAGGGCAGTGAGGGTAGGCTGGGAGAAAAGGGGGGAAGGGGAGTGGAAGGGAAGCAGCTGCTCCAGCTGTGCTTGTCCATGCACGGACCTCTGACCTCTGCAGTTTCTTCAGGAATTTTGTTTTTTCCTGTGAAGAGAATTGTGTAGAAGGGACTAGAGTGTAAGCTCATCTTGGCTCCATGTGAAAAAATTTCAGAAGAAAATTTGTTCAGATAGTGGAAGTCAGTAATTCTGTTACATTATACGTTCTGACTCCATGAGAAATACAGCATTAGTGTATATTATGCATTCCAATCCGAACAGATGGCACCGTATCCAAAACTCAGAACCCAATGATAATACAAACCTTTCATGTACAGACATGTTAGGGTTTAGCAGTATGTAGAATTCATTTCCTGTGGGTGAATGGGCCATATATGGTTTCAGAGTTTAGCAAATGATGTTCAGAATATTTGTTGTTTGAACAAATGAATGAAATGAACATTCATTCCATCTGTATGACCTTTGTTTCATGTTCTAGAAACCTCAGACTGACACAACCTGGATGCTCTTGGTATGATGGTACTCTTGTCCCTGAGTCAAAAGAATCATCCCGTGAATCAGAGTACTTCTCCTCTGACTCCTTTTTATACATTCTTGCTTCCGTCGGTAAGGAGAAAGAACAGTAAAGTCTAGATGCAGATACCTGTAGAAATTCAGCTCAGCATCTCTGCTTAGCCACTGACAGAAAGATATACTCTAAATCCTGCCATAACCTTCCTCTTAATTGAACATCCAGGTCTCTTTTCTTTACCATCAACATATTTTATATTTGTAGGGGAGGTAAAATGCTTTATTTCTATGTTTGTGGAAAAATAGTGTCATATTGGGAAGGCAGTTGAATTCATAACCACACTTTCCACACCTGCTATATTTTCAAGTAAATCTAAAAGTGAAGAATTGGCATACAATTAAATCATAGCTATTAGTACTCCAGTCATGTATGTCAGTAGAAACTGTAGAAGAGCTACATTTTACTTGGTCAGTCAACTATGCTTCAGTGTACCCTAAAAAGAATGTCTTGCTGAATATAAGTTCACATTGTATAAGTGCAAAATACACATGCATTTACTTCAAACCCTACAAACAATATGTTTGTAGTCTGAGGAAGGTAATTTTGTTGAACAATTTCATAGGAATAGTGTATAAGAATATTTAAAACTATTAAAGTTGTAAAAACATAATCAAAACACTGTCTAGAAATAAAAGAGATTTAAAAATTACCAAATAGTAATTTCAGAAGTAAGAAAAATTATTGTCATAGCACTTTAAAAAGTATGGATACGTTCAACAGTAATTCAGACATAAACAAAAAACAAAACAGTGAGCTCCATGAGAGAGCTGAGGAATTACCTGTGATATAAATAAGAGAAATAAATGAAAAAGAAAGGAGAGATTCACATAAATGAGGATAAAATATGAAAGTATGATATATACCAAACTGAAATTACTGATACTGAAAACAATATACAAAATATGTTAGAGAAACTCAAAGATATAAGATTGAGAACCTTACAGAATTGATGAAAGACATATATCTTTAGAATTAAGACACATCATAAACTCATTACAAGATAGGCAAAATAAATCCACACTCAAGTAAACACTACTAAAAATTTAGAGTCTCAGTGACAAAGACTTTAACACAAATATAGAAAAACACAGAATACCTTGTATAAAGAATGATTTGACACACAATAAACTTTTTGGCAACAATCGTAGGAATCTCATGATAATGTAATAGTGTTTGAAAACAATAGTCTTAATCATAGAAGAGTAAAAGAGAAATAAAGACGTTTTAAGATAGAAATGACAGAAAAAATTGAAAAATTTATTTAGAAAAGTTTAACTACACATAGAGAAAACATAACAGCCAGGAGCAAATGGCAATCTAAAAAGTTGTTGTGTGAGTGAATATAGATCATCTTTGATGATTTAAACACTGAAAATAATAATCAAATTTCAGAACTTCTGAAACAAATGCAATAAAAATGTTGGGTGATAATAATATGTAGGGGCTGGAAATTCATGTATTTTCAGCTCTGTCTAGTGCTCAGACAAAGGCTAAAACCATTGATTCAAAAAATCTGCACTCAAGAAAGTAAAGAAATTAGAAACATTGGACTTAACTACTTAGATCCTATTGAAAAATACCCTTGTTCAATAGAATATATGGAGAACCTTAATTTTAGGGTAACATATTTACTTATATAACTTATTTACTTATATAACTTATAAAAGTTATATAAGTATATAACATATTTACTTATATAACTTATAAAAGTTATAATAAAGTCAGTAGTCTGAGTCAACATAGATTTGTTCACGTACAGTCCTGGAAGTCTCAGAAGTCTAAAGGATGTCTTATAGTATGAACAAAGATTTTATAAGGCAGGTTTATTCTGGGAGATCAAGTGGAGAATTCCTTTGCCTCTTCTAACTCTTAGATTTTCTTGCACTTCTTGGTTTACAGTCCCTTTGTCTTTTAATTCCAACCTCGTCCTTCCATTTTCATCTTTTCTCTCTTAGCTTTGAACATGATCTCACTGTCTTACAACACCCACACAAATCAGGATCATTTCCCCTCACAGGATCCTCAATTACATCTGCAAAGTCTTCTTGCCTTTTAAACTAACATACATAATTTCTACGGATTAAGATATGGACATCATGGGGTGGGAGACATTACTCAATTCTCCACAATTGGGATAAATATATTAAACAAAATGTCATATGTTGAGTCACAAAACCAAATATTAAAATATTTCATATTGACTACACTCAAGTCACAGCACAGTTCCAACACACACACACACACACACACAGGTTCATAAGACTATATATGTATACACACACACATAAGCACACACACACATACACACACACACTATGTTCAACCAGCCACCAACAGCTGACTTTGAACAGAAAACGAATTTTGCAGTCCCCATGTGTGTCTGACATACAGTAAGCAATTATAATGTATTTAATAGATGAATGATTGGATGTATCTTTTTTAATTTCAATGCAATTCAATGAAAATCTTGAAGACACAAAAGCATGATACTAAGCCAGCTCATATTACTCAAAAAGAAAAACCATCTTTTTTTCTTTCTGATAACCAGAAGGATACAGAGAGATGGACCTAATGGGAAACCAACAGATTCTGCTTCTGCATTAAAGAGGGAGGCAAAGATACCTATCTCATGTTCCCTTGCAGGGCAAGAATTTTAAAAGATTTTAAACGAATTCACACACTATGACTTAAATAACCAACTATCCTCTGAAGCACACATGAATTTTCACCCCATCACACCCAATTAATGTCAGCATGATATGCTCTCAGGTTCATGTCTAGAAACTCTCATCCCTTCATATTTCATGCCCTACTCCTATTTCCTCATACACAAAGATATTCCATAAACCCATCCTAACACGTTAACATATCATTTCACAGTATATGCATTTCTCAAAATTGCTTTTTCCTAACTTCATTCTTTCAACATCACAATCTCTAACTCACACAAATAATCTACTGTTGTACAACTCTATTTCACATTAGCAATGAATGAAGCTATTGCAATCATAAAACCCCTTCTCAAACTCCTGTCTGTTCCCAATTTCTATCATTTGACATTAGTAGCTCACATAATCTCTTTTCTATCCCCTGTTGCATGGTCAGTCTATAACACTTTACTGTATCTGGAGATCTCACAAAATTACTCAGCTCCACACAGTCTCTCATATAAACTACAAATCTATGGTATAAATGCATACACATCAATAGCACATGACATACAGATGACATGATTCATTGAAATGAAATAACTATACCAGTACAGACTATGCTGCAAACACACAAACACATCGTATTCACAACTTCACAAACAGTAGCAATCCTACCCTAAACTCAATACATACAATTGTTAAAAAAAACATCTTTGGCTATGAATCAAGTGTAAACAAATTTCATGAGATTGATTTACTGTCATGGACCTTCTCAGACCACAGTGGAATGAAAATAAGGATCAATACCAACAAAGAACCCCAAAACCAACAAAGACATGGACACAAAACAACATGATGTTGGACAACTTCTGAGTCAACATGGAATTCAAAACAGAAAAGATTCCTGGAAACAAATTAAGATGAAGAAACATCTTACCAAAATCTCCAGGATGCCATGAAAGCAGTACTAAGTGAGGAATTCATATCTCTGTGAACACACAGAAATAAATTGGAAAGATCACAAGTTGACAGCATAAGAAATTACCTAAGGAAGTTGGAAAAGCAAGACCATCAATACCCTAACTTCAGCAGAAGAATCCAGATCTCTAAAATAAGAGTGCAAATATGAGACATAGAAGACAAAAAGATTACAGAAAAAAATTAACAAAACAAAAAGCTGGTTCTTTGGAAGGATAAACAAGATTTATGGACCCCTAGCTGGATTGACCAAGAAAAAGAGAAAAAGTCCAAATAACCATAATCAGAAATGCTAAAGATCAAGTGACAACTGATCCTGAAGAAATATATAAGATTATGAGAGATTACTATGTACACTTGCATGGAAACAAACTTGAAACCCTAAATGAAATGGAGAACTGTCTGACCTCACATAACCACCCTAGGTTGAAAAAAGAAGAAATTGACCAATAATAACCCTGGAAAGTAATTTTGTAAATAAGAAAACTACCTATAAAAAAATAAAAGCCCTGGACCAGAGGGCTTTTCAGTAGAAATTTACAAAACATACAAGGAGGAGCTGATTTCTATCCTATTGAATGTATTCCAGGCAATCAGAAAGATGAAACTCATCCCAAATCATTTTATGAAGATAATATTACATTGATACCCAAACTGGGTAAAGATCAAATAAAAATAAAGAGATCTAGTGTCAAAATCCTTAATGAACATAGATGCTAAAATTCTGAACAAGGTTCTAGCAAACTGATTCAACAACACATCTCAAAAACCATCCACCATCACCAAGTAGGCATCATCACCAAGACACAGGGTTGGTTCATCATCCACAAGACTGTGAACATAAATAAATACACCATCAGATGTAAAAAACAAGAACTATGTGATTATATGATTAGACACGGAAAAGGCTTTCAATAAAATCCAGCACATTTTCTTGATAATAACCCTCAGACACCTAGGCATAGATGGAACATACCTCAAAATAGTAAGAGCCATCTACAAGAAACCCACAGTCAACATACTGCTAAACAGACAGAAATTGGAATGATTTTCCCTGAAAACCAGAACAAGACAAGATTGCTCACTCTCACCTCTCCTGTTCAATATAGTGTTGGAAGTCCTAGCTAAAGCAATCTGACAAAAGAAGGATATCAGGAGTATCCAAATAGGAAAAGGAATAGTTAAGTTATTCCTCTTTGCAGATGACATTATATCATGAAAATCCAGAAAAATCTACCAAAAACCTCCTTACACTGATAAAGGACTTTAGCAAAGACTCAAGGTACAAAATAAATGTGCAAATGGCAGTTGCACTCCTGTACACCAATGATAAACAAACAGAAACATAAATAAAAAGTACAATCCCATTCACAATAGCCACCCCCCAAAATGAAATACCTTGTCATCTTCCTAACCTTTGAAGTGAAAGATCTTTGCAATGAAAAGTACAAAACACCGCTCAAATAAATCAAAGGTGAAACAAACAAATGGAAAAATGTTCCGTGTTCATGCTTTGGAAGAATCAACATTGTTAAGATGTCCATTCTACCCAAGGAAATCTACAGATTTTACGCAATACCCACTAAATTGCCAGTTGCATTCTTCTCAGACCTGGAAACAACAATTCAGAAATTCACATGGAAACATAAACCACCAGAAATGGCCAAAACAATCCTCAGTAAAAGAAACAAAGCAGAAGATATCAAACTTCCAGACTTTAAACTTTATTACAATGCTACAATAATCAAAACAGCCTTGTGTTTGTACAAAAACAGACATATAGATCAATGAAACAGGATAGAGATCCTGGAAGCAGAACCTCAATTTCTCAACCAACTCATCTTCAACAAAGCCTCCACCAACAGAACTGGGGAGAGGAGAACCTGTTCAGTAAATGGTGCTGGGAAAACTGTCTGACCACATGCAAAAGATTGAATCAAGTCTCTTGCCTATCACCATACACAAAAACCAACTCCAAATAGATCAAGGATCTAAACATAAAACCTTAAACTATAAGAACCTTAGATGCTGGAAAGGATGTGGGGAAAAGGAACACCTACACTGTTGACGGAAGTGTCAACTAGTACAACCCCTGTGGAAAACAGGGTGGCGATTCCCAAAAGATCGAAAAGTCGACCTTCCATATCACCTCACAGTTCCCATCTGGGAATATACCTGGAGGAACTCAAATCACTCTGTTATAAAACCCATGTTTATTGCAGCATTATGCACAAGAGCAAAAACATGAAACCAACCATGATGCACATTGAAAGAGGACTGGATAAAAAATGTAGCACATATACGGGATGAAATATTGCATAGCCATAAAGAAGGACCAAATTATGAACTTCACAGCAACTTGGATGGACTTAGAATCTGTAATACTGAGTGATCTCTCACAGAAACAAAGAACTGGGTACCATACGTTCTCACTCATAAGATGACCTTGAATGATCATTATAATACTATTAGAAGGGATTGGCAGTAGTGGAAAACTGTCAGGGGATGTGGGGCACACCTCATCAACAAGGGTACCTGCATAATGATCATTTGTATACCTAACCCTGACTTATACCCACATTTAAAATTTTAAAAAACGACAGATAAACAGACATCTTCGTACCTCAGAATATACTCATCAAAGACGACACACTATGCAAAAATGTACCACACACACTAAATTTCTCCATATTCACACTAAAATGGTGAGACCCAGTGATTCAAGACCAGCCTGGGCAAGTTGGTGAGAACTCCTCACTATAACAAATCAGAAAGTAAGCAGGGTGTGGTGTCATGCACCTGTAGTTCCAGCTATCTGGAAGGCTGAGGCAGAAGGATGCCTGAGCCCAGCAGGTCAAAACTATAGTAACCATGAGCATGCCAACGCACTTCACCCTGGGTGACAGAATGAGATTGCAACTCAAACAAACAAACAAACAAACAAATAAAGGAAAAGTAAAATAAGTTACCTATGGGCACACTTAACAATACATGTGTAAAACCTATGAGGAAAATTTAAAAACTTTTTTGAGGAACTGAAACTGCTCTCAATGCTTTTGAATATGAGAATTTAATACAAAAAGATGTAAAGATCTACAAGTCAATTTATAAATGTAATGCAAAACTGATAAACGTACCAACAGAATTTTATCATTCTTTTTTCCTTAGGAACTATTCGAACTGATTTTAAAGTACACATAGAAAAATAATCAACACTCGTCAAAAAACAAAAAACAAAAAACAAAAACAAAACAGAATTAAGAGCTATGAGAGGATACCATTCCCTCTAAATATCAAAACATACAAATAAACCCCAATTAGTAAATCTTGGTGATTCTGGCTCATGTGATGACATATTAACAGGCAAAGTAGAAAATTCTGAAATATGCAAATTTAGTATAAAAGCACTCCATTCAGTAGGATTATGATAAATTCTTTGAAAGATTGTGTGGGAACGAGTAAAGGAATTCATTTTATCATATAACACCTAAGGTTTATATGTAAAATGTCAATATATAAAAGTGTAGGAAAAATGAATAAATGTCTATAAAGCTTTAAAGTGGGGAAGTTGATTCTTACTACTATTTAAAATCTAGAAGGCTAAAAAAATTAATACATTTGAGCACAAATATACAAAACCATCTGCATAGTGCAAAGAGAAAAAAGGAATCAGCAATTTCAAAATGCAAAAGACAAACCGAGATACAGTAATCAGAACTCATATTAGAGGAAAAATTTGGTATTATCTTCAAAATTATTGATATATTTACTCTTTTAATCTGTAATCTCCTTATGGGAACCTATTTTGCAGATACAACTACACGTATAAGAAATAGTATAAATCTAAGTTTATTCTATGAAGCATTGTTTGTAATACAAAAGATTGAAAACAACACAAGGCTCCAATAATAGGGAATTGGATAAAAAACTATTATGTACAACCAACATTTTTTTTCAAAATAAAAAGCTTTCTATGTATTGTTCTGGAGAGATTGCCACGCCAAACAGTTAAGTTAAAAATGCAAATTGAGTTCAGGCATGGTGGTTAAAGCCTGTAATCCAAGCGCTTTGGGAAGCTGAAGTGAGGAGATTGCCTGAGCCCACGGGTTCGAGGACAGTCTGGGAAACTTGGCAAGACATCACCTCTACAATAAAAATTTAAAAAATTAGCTGGGTGTGGTAGCACAAGCCTGTAGTTCCCGCTACTTGGAAGGCTGAGGTGGAAGGCTTCCTTAACCCAGCTGGTGGAGTGGGATGCAAATGCCATGAGCATGCCATTGCATCCCAGTCTGAGAAACGAAATGAGATTCCTACTCAAATTAAAAAAAGAAAGTTGAAAACAGTGTCCACAGTACGTTAATTCCTATGAAGGGAAGAGGAGATAACTACAATAGTGTTTCTTTCTTCATGTTTTTATATAGGAAACACTGACGTGCAAGAAACTAATTAAAATGGTAATTTCAAAGAAGTTTGGAAGAATGTAATACATTAGACATAGCTGGGAATAAAACTTCTCAGGAAATTCTTATATTATTTTAATTGTGTATTGGGTAAATAAGGTGCCTTTTCAAAAGTTAATTAATAAGCGTATAGAAAATAAGACTTGGTATACAAACAAATCATTTATGTCTGAGATACTCTGTGTTGAAGGCTGTATCCAGGTAGACAGTGAATTTCCTACATATGTTATTAGGTTTTGTGGAAATGACACTTTTGGGAGTAAACATTCAATAATAATGAAAAGGAGGAGAGTTCTCACAAAACATTGGTAGAATAACAGCTAGGATGTAACTGAACAGCAAGGTGGGTATATACTAAACCTTTTAATTTGGGGAAATACGAGAAGATAAAAAGCAAATTCTACTTGAGAGACCACAAAAAGCAGCATCCCTGGTCATTTCAGAGTGACGAAGGGGAAAAACTGAAAAGCAGTTGAAAGTATAGAGGGAGGTGGTGTTAATGGAATATTCCAGAAGACAGAGTTGGACCAGAAAAAGGCAATTATAATGCAGTATGAAGATACTGAATGACACATGATAGAGTGAGAAGCAAGACTGTAGAAAGATAATTTAGACTTGTCTTCCAGAGATTTTGTAATAATACCCCTCCAAAATTGAAGAGTAATCCAGCTATAACAGTGGAAAGAAAAATGTGGAGAGGGAATAAGACCAATCGTTTATCATAAGCATGTTACATACCATCCTGGTGTCAATTTTGAGTGGGCTAGCTCCTCAAAGATTTTTTTCCAGTAGGTGCTGGTCACAGAGCTGCTGTACTCAGTTATATTCTTGATGAGAATGAAACATTTTGAAAGGTGAAATATTTCCATGAGGTAAAATAATATTTTATGAGGTAAGATACAAGTCTGTATTTGCTTTGGCAATGTTAAATTTTATCTGATCTCTGTGTTACTGGAAAACAGTGATAATTAATAAATCCTCTACTTTTATGTATACCAGGCAACAGTTTACTGAAAAGAACCACCCTTTCAACATGACTTAGATAACTCAAGTTACATTGGTTATCTGTGACAAAACCTAGAAACAGGCACTCTAAATCTCTATTTTTAGGCCTAATAAATAATTACCTAAACTATTCTTACTGACTAATCTGAACAAAATGACTACAAATGGACAAAATGACTACAAATGTTACTTACCCAAATTTATGTAGGCCTTTCTCATCCCATCTGAACTTTGACTTGCCCGTGAAGTTACAAAAACACTGGAATATGGAACAGTTCTTCCTCT
>NW_007243430.1:0-816 GCF_000164805.1 Carlito syrichta
ACTATCGTTTTAACTAGCTAGCGAGCTGGCAAGCCAACTGATTTACTGAGGTGACTTAGCTAGCTACACAACTGGTTAACAAACTGATTTACCTAGTTGATTAACGACCTTGGCATCTGGCCAGCCAGGTGACTAAACTAGCTGACAAGGAATTATCCAGCTGGCTAGCCAGCTGATTTAACTAGCTCTCTAACTCTCTAGCCACCAGGAGAGCCAGCTGGCTAAGCTAGCTGACTTAATTAGCTAGTCAGCTGGCTAGTCAATTGACTTAACTCGGTCATCATCTGGCTAGCCAGTTGGCTATCCAGCTGAATTAACTAGGTGAATTACCTAGCTAGCCAGCTGTCTAGCCAGCTGACTTAACTAGCAAGCTACCTAGCTAGCCAGCTGGCTAAAGACCTGACTTAATTAGGTGAGTTAACTAGCAAGCCAGCTGGCTAGACAGCTGACATAACTAGCTAGGTACCTCGCTAGCAAGCTGGCTAACCAGCTTACTTAACTAGCTGACTTAACTATCTAGCCAGCCAGCAAGTCAGCTGACTTCAATGCCTATCTAACGAGTTAGCCAGAAGGCTAGCCAACTGACTTAACTAGCTGAGTTAATGAAGTAGCCAGCTGGCTAGCCAGCTGACTTAACTAGCTGACTGAAATAGCTGGTCTGCTTGCTAGTCAGTCTAATGAACTATCTTCCTATATAGCTAGCCTATTGGCTAGCCAGCTGACTTAACTTGGTGACTTAACTAGCTAGCCAGCTGTATAGTCAGCTGATTTAAGTAGCAAGCTACCTAGCTAGCCATATGGCAAGCTAGCTGACTT
>NW_007243431.1:0-379 GCF_000164805.1 Carlito syrichta
GATGAAGGGGAAGAGGAGGCCTTTAGGGTCTGCAGCCGTGGGGCCCTGGGCCCGCTACAAACCGTGGGAGTTTTTAAAGTTTGAGAGAGATAAAGGAGAAGAAGAAGCCCTTAGGGTCTGTGGTGGTCTTGAGAGCCGAGGTGGGTGTGTTTTTCCTCACCCGGGGGCCGGAGGGGGAGGAGTTTTAAAGTCTGTTCCCTCCAGAGTTTCCCGGAAAGTTTTTACTCTCTTGTTTGGGGAGCGGGACTTGCCTATTCAATGAGTGCTAGTGTGAATGTGGTTGGAGCATTCAGAAGGGTGGGGGGAGTGTGAGAGAGCAGGGTTGGTCACAGGCGCCGAATCGGGATCCCACCCAGGGAGAGAGAGACCTGCACAAGGG
>NW_007243432.1:0-6182 GCF_000164805.1 Carlito syrichta
TTAGACACTCCAGAACATTTTTTCTAAAAGCTGAATATTCAAACAACTAATCAAAGAGTCTGAACAGGAAGCAGGAACGTTAAGAAGAATAATAGTATGATTTCTATGTGATAGGTAGAGTGAACCACAACTAGAAGTTATTATGGATACAATAAAAATATTTACATATTATTTTATCAAGATAAATGATGAAATAAAATCAGATATTATTGAAGAGAAAAAAAGAATAAATAGAATAAATCAAGCCAACTTTTACTTAAAAGATGTGGTTCATAAAAAAAAACTAAAATTATGAGTGTAAGAATGTAGAATCTGTGACCTTATGAATTGTGATTCCAGCACTGTGGATGAAAAATGTTATCCTAGCTTATTACATCCTTCTGTGCTGAATATGTTTTTATGTCATTTTAAAAAGTTAATGCCTTTATTGTCTTGTAGCATTGAGAATTGACTTGCAGAAAACACATGAAAAACTTTATTATAGGTCTAGAATGAAATGTTTAAGTGTACATACATTCAACAAGATAAAAGTCTATCATTAGCTTTAGAGAAAAGGGCTTCTGGTTTCTATGAACTGCCTTAGAAAAGAGGAATTCTAGTTTCTTTGTTTTGTTTTGGGTTTTTTTGAGTTGAGTCTCACTCTGTCGCCCAGACTGGAGTGCAGTGGCTGCTCCCAGCCACCGCAGCCTCGACCTGCTGGGCTCCAGAGATCCTTCTGCCTCAGCCTTCCAAGTAGCCGGAATTACAGGCATGCGCTACCACGCCCGGCTGATTTTTTGATTTATTGTAAAGATGAGGTCTCACTGCCCAGGTGGGTCTCGAACCCGCGGGCTAAGGCAATCCACTCACCTCAGCCTCCCAAAGGCAATCCACTCACCTCAGCCTCCCAAAGGCGCGGAATTACAGGCTGAGCCACCGAGCCCAGCCAGAATTCTAGTTTCTATAGCTGACCTCAAGAGAGAATGGAACTTAGAGATGGAAGAGCAGGAAGAGGTCAGAGAAAAACTTTTGCTTCTGAGTCTGCTGCTGAGGACTTCGTTTTGGAGTGTTCTTTCCTGAGCCACTATTGTTCCAATGTGTTTGTGTTTCAGGAGGCAATGTTAATATCAAAACAAAATATTTGTTTTGGAAGGCAGGGAGATATCTTTTTCAAGCTCTGCCATTTGCTGGAGGTGTGACTGCTATAGACTGAATGTTTGCGTACTCTCAAAATTTATATGTTGAAACAAAATTCCCAGTGTGACAGTATCAGAAAGTAGGCCGAGTGGGAGGTGATTGGGTCACTCATGCGTGGGGGGAGTGCTCTTAAATGGGATTGAAGAAACCAGAGTTTTCCCATTCAGCCACTGAGGTCATAGGTAGAAGGTGTCATCTATGAACCAGGAAGCAGACCCACATCAGACATCAAATACTTTAACATGTTGATCTTGAACTTCCCAGCCTGCAAACTGTGAGAAAGAAATGTATATTGTATATGTTACCTAGTTTATGGTATTTTGTTATAACAGACCAATCTGACTAAGAAAATAACATAAGGTCTTTGATTTAAAAATCCTGAAGCATAGGTTATTCTCTTTAAAATGGGATTTCTGCAACAATTAATTAAAGTAACTGTATATATCTTTAAGTACAACATCTGAATTATAAAAATTACTCCAAAACTTTAACTTTGATGATGCTGGTGTTAATGGAATAACTACACTTCCATATAAGTGTATCTTCCTCTTTTTTCACCTTAAAACATATTTTTCTGGTGAAGTTAAAGATAAATTTCTGAAATTAAAAAGTGTATTAACAAAAGCTATGAGACACTGATAGCTCTGTGCTGTATCATGCATGTGGTGGAAAGAAGAGGGTGTGTATAACCCCTTTACACAATGTCAGGTATTTCTTTATTCAGCATAAAGAAGAAAATATCTTCCCTCATTATATGCCAATAAATTTGCCTTAACATCTATCAGTAAACTTTTCCAATCAGGAGATGAGCCCACTTTTCCATGTTAAATACAAATCAAACACACACACACACACACACACACACACACACACACACACACACTTGAAATCAGTCTTTTCCTTTAACTTTGTATTGCTTAAGATGACTAACATGGTACTTTGCTACACATCTGCACATAGTATTTTGTCTATATTTGCTAAATTCAATTTTTACTTAGTAACAAAAGCTCCAGAAAACAGAACATGTTCCTGGACATTTACCTAGGCTGAATCTACAAAATGAGCTCTGTCCAAATTAAAACTGAGTAAAAATATTTTTAAGAACTGAGTACTTTGGAAATTCAAATTCATTATAGTTAAGTGAACTGCCTTTTATTCTTACTCTTCCTGTTGACTAGAGGCAGAAACAATAAAATGATTGTAACCTTGAGGATTAGTATAAGGTCACTCAAAATTTCTTTGACAGTCATAAATCAAACTGGAAAGTTTAAGCATTTTGAGTAATCTGATGCTTAAAAAAAAAACCTCTATTTAATAGCTTAGAAATCCATGTTTAAATTATTTATTTTTTTATTTTTATTTTGAGTTGGAGTCTCACTCTGTTGCCCAGTCTGGAGTGCAGTGGTCGCTCCCGGCCACCGCAGCCTCGACCTGCTGGGCTCCGGCGATCCTTCTGCCTCAGACTTCCAAGTAACTGGAACTACAGGCGCACGCTACCACGCCCGGCTAATTTTTTTGATTTATTGTGGAGATAAGGTCTCGCTGCCCAGGCGGGTCCTGAACCCGTGGGCTCAAGCAATTCACTCACTTCAGCCTCCCAAAGGCGCGGGATTACAGGGTGAGCCACCGAACCCGACTTGTTTAAATTATTTTAAAATCAGTACTACAAAGAATATTTTCTTTAAAATGAGAATTATGCTAGGCACAGTGGCTCATGTTTATAATCCCAGCACTTTCAGATGCTGAGACAGGATAATTGCTTGAGCCCAGGAATTCAAGACCACCTTGTACAACATAGAGACCTTATCTCTACAAAATATACAAAAATTAGCCAGGCATGATGATGTGCAGCTGTTGTTCCAGCTATCCTGGAGGCTGAGGTGGGAGGATCACTTGAGCTCAGCAGGTCGAGACTACAGTGAACTGAGATTGCACTACTGCACTTCAGCCTTAAAAAAAAAGAAAGAAAATTTAAAAGACTTAATTAGAATTCAAACTAGTGAGTTCTGGCAGAGAGCACGGTGAGAAATCAGCAGGGCCGGCTCTCCCGGACCCACTTGGGTCCTCCGGCCCCGGGCTGGAGGGTGAGCTGGGGTGTCTCCGGGACGGACCACAACCTCGGCCCTGCGGATGCCCAAAGCCCTCGCTGCTGCTGCAGCCGAGCTCACGCCTGGCAGCAGCAGCGGACCTCCCTCCCCACCCAGCTTGGTGATCCTGTTGGGCCTAGACAAAGCGCCCGCCAAGGATGCAGTGCCTATGGGCGGTGGTGGGGCGAGAATAATGGCAGTTGGATGGCTGCGGAGGGCCTCCAGGGTTTGGAGGACCTGAGAAGGCGGGTCCAGGGACATGAGCTCGGCCACCTGTTCCGCCCATGGAGCCTCGCAGAGCCAGGGCAGCATGACGGCTCTGTCCGAGCGGGCGAGCTCTGCCTGGCCCTGACAACGATGGACAAAGGCCTTAGCAGGCCCAGAAGGTAAGCGGAGCCCCGGACCATCACCGCAGAACGCTTAGCAATCCTCTCAGGTGGGCCTCGTTCTACCGGACTTTGATAATGAAAAGAAAGAGAAACGCTAGAACATGCTTTGTTTGGCCACTTGAAAATGCCCTCCGCCCTTGGGAAGATTTACTGGCCACTTACAGAAGGCCTGTGTATAGAATATGAAAAAGCTGCTCTCAACTTTCCCCCTAGCCTTTTAAAAGAAACATTGACAGCCGGCTCGGTGGCTCAGCCTGTAATCCTGCGCTTTGGGAGGCTGAGGTGAGTGGATTGCCTGAGCCCGCAGGTTCAAGACCCGCCTGGGCAGACGAGACCTCATCTCTACAAAAAAAAAAAAAAAATCAGCCAGGCGTGGTAGCGCATGCCTGTAGTTCCGGCTACTTGGAAGGCTGAGGCGGAAGGATCACCGGAGCCCAGCAGGTCGAGGCTGCGGTGGCCAGGAGCGGCCACTGCACTCCGGTCTGGGCGACAGAGTAAGACTCCCACTCAAAAACAAAACAACAACAAAAAGACATTGACTACATGGAGCCTTTCTAGATGTAAAAAGGTTGCCGATGTATGATAAATCTCAGGCAAAAAAGAATTCAAACTAATTAAACTGATTAATTAAACTGATGATTTCCCAGACATTTTCACATGATACTCTTGGCTAATTAAATGTAATATGTTGTTAAATCTCAAAAGTCCTATGGCCACAGGTCTAGCACCACAAGCACCACGCACTTTTATTCTTCTGCTCTAAACATTCCCAACATCCAACTATGCCCCAAAACACTTTTCATGTTTGGAACTGGTGATTTCTGGATTCTTTGCATAGTTACGGTCTTCTAAAACTTAGGATCTTATATTGTAAGCTGTTCTTCTGTGGATATTTATTGTGGCTCTGAGAAGTCGTAGATCAACTATCCTCCTATCATAACCCTATTTTGTAGAGATTTTCTTCTAATAGTGTTAGTGAGTTGAAGATAATTACTTGGGGATGGAACTGTTGCTCCCAATTTGGATAACGTTCTATGGAAAGGACCAAGATAGGTTTCTTTAGGTATCCATTTACTCTGTTTGTACTCCTTATAATTTGTTTCATATAGTGATGCTAGTGATGAAGTTAAAGACTTCACACCTCCATGGTTGTATATATTTTTGTTTGGATTTAATTACAAAAGCTTTGTCATTGAGATAGGAACCAACCATTGAATTAAAAAGTAAATAAAAAGCAAAATAATCATTTGTACTCTCTTTTTTATTTTATTTTCTTTGACTTTCAGTATCACCTCCAGTAGACTGAATGATCATTAGTACCATGTAGTACCTATAAGTAAGGGAGAACTATGAATAAATGAAGGAGGTAGTTTTTATAAATGCCAAATAAAATTTACAAAAGGGGACCCCAAAAAGCTAGAATTTATTTATTTATTAAAATTTGTGTATTTATTCTTGCATGTTTAAACTTTAGTCACCTCCAAAGTTCTTTCCATTTGATGCAATACACCTACCAAGATGCTTTTTCCACTGCCCAAAACAATTTTTGAACTCATCAATTTTGTTGCCTTTTAGTGCTTCTGCTGTTTTTTGTTTTATCTCTTACACATTGGCAAAATATTTCCCTCTGAAGAGTTTTTTCATCAGGGACACAGAAGTGTTGCTTGGGATGAGAGCCATTGAATAGGGAGGGCAGGCCATAAGGTCATGCTGTTTTGGTCAAATACTCAAACACTCAGTCTGGTGTGGGAAGTTGCTTTGTGTAATCAACCATCATTAAATGGAAAAATGTGATGAAAGAATCTTCAAAATAAAATTCACAGAAACCAAATACAGCCTTGCACAGCAATGCTAGCTGGTACACTGATGCCATTGGATTCCTAGAACACTTACCTAGCTGGGAAAGCCTGCCTTACAAGGGACTCACCCTCCACAAGATAATTCCAGTTTTTGGGGGGGAGGTCCCTTTTTGTTTAAATTGTTCTTCAATCTAGCAATACTAGGTGAGCTAATCACCTTAGAATATTTGAGACAGTTTTTAAAAAATTTCTGTGTACTTTGAGTCTACATACTAATAAGATAGTTATATGGGCATATCCTGGTTTTGGAACCTAATCAATGACTTATAACAGCTATGTAACCTACTTGAATCAGGTACTGATTTTGGAACATGAAAAAGTTACATGACGTGTTGTAAATTTTCTTTCTGTGAAAATAGGAATTAAGAATAATATATTAAAGCAGTTTTTCCACTGAAAGTACATACTTTATTGTGAAAGGAGAAATCTATGAAGGATGAAGAGTTAAAAGACAGTATGTGAAAGAATTTATGTACCACCATGTACTCAGGAAGTTTCTTTCAAGCATCGTGTGCATTGATTTTGCAATCAATTGGCAGAGTGATAATGAAACAGGTGACAACTGTTTCATCGATTTCTTAACATGTCAGGAAATAAAACAAACATTAAAGAAATGTATATTTTAAAGCTATACTAGGTATATAAAATTACTTAAGAACTTAATTTTGTAC
>NW_007243433.1:0-597 GCF_000164805.1 Carlito syrichta
GAAAATTTTGTAGTATTAGTAGATGAAAAACTAAAGATAAAGGTATACAGTAAAGGAAAACTATGCTGTAAAAGAGAAAAGCAGATAGTATTTAGGTATCTAGATATTACTACAGAAAAGAAAACTAGATTAAGGTGTTATTAGAGAGAGAAAAAAAGCAAAAAATACATTTTAAACATTTAAGTAATGAATCTTATTGAATAAGTATCCAATTGCTTTCATTTACACGCTAGAAAAAATAAAATACAATCATGCACTTCATCAGAAAAAAAATGGCCTTCCATCTTGCAAAATTTTTCAGATATGCTTTGTAGGACATGAAATGTACTGATAAAAATGGGTATGATTTTTTTTTCTGGATATTTTCTCTTGTTTTCTGACAGACAAGTCTTCATTAAATATTGGCCTTCACGTTATATAAACCATTTATATATTTATAAAATTAAATCAAAGAGTTTAAAAAGTACATAAATAAACACTACTAACAGCAAAATAATGAATGTAACTTGATTAAGGATAATCCTCACGTCATATCTGGCAGTTATAGAAATAATTTTATCTAGGGACAGGTATTGTGTGAGATGAAGTATACAAACA
>NW_007243434.1:0-894 GCF_000164805.1 Carlito syrichta
GAAGCTTCTGGGGTAAAGTGGGAGTAGAATGATCAGTTTCTAGTGAATCCTCACCAAATGCAACCAAATTATTAATTTATGGTTTGCTTAAGTTGTGGGGCAGCTTCAGGTTCTGCTGGATTATTTCAGGTTTTCAAAATGATCACCTTTGTTCTTCATCAACTGAAATTCCCTTAGAATTCACAGGGATACCAAATGATATACTACACTTTTCTAATCCCACAGAGATGCATAGATTCTTGAAAGATTACCTAACCAGAGATCCATGTTGGCATTGGTTTCTTCCTAAACTTCCCAGAGTAACCTTGGTTTTCATAAACCAATCATGGTTTTAAGATATAAACACCTTAATTACTTTATTGAAATAAAATCAGATAGACATGTTAAGGCAAGAAGAGTCTCAATGGTCAAAATCATTCTTTATATCTATATTTTTGTTTTGTATATTGTTCTATAGGAAGCCAGTATAGTATTTTACTAACCTTTGCCACTAGAAATAATTGGGACAAACATTTTAAGGTTTACTAATGTTTAGTCTACAAACCAACAATATTAACAGCATCCTCTTTCAGCTATGATATATGCTAATAAAAAATACTTTTGCAAATTTGAGTTAATTTTAATTTTAGCAAGCATATTGAAATATTTATTTATTTATTTGCTTATTTGTTTGCTCCGATTTTCTTAGGAGCAAATTTAGGATTAAGAAGTGCTATATAATAAATGAAAAGTAGCTCTTCCAGGATCGCACAATCCATAATAATAGTAGTTGAAATATAATAGCATTCCTCCTATAAGCGTTCTGATGATCTTTTTTTATCAACAAATCCAGGCTCTTCTAAAGAAACATGAGGCCTTCCTGGTGGATCTCAATGCATTTGGAAACAGTATGGA
>NW_007243434.1:1697-16173 GCF_000164805.1 Carlito syrichta
CTTTCCAAATAAGCAAAAGACAAATCAGCATATCAGGTCAATATACAAGTACATAGCTTCTATGCTGTTTTTTCACCAGGCTGTGCATGGTAGGTACCTACACAAGAACAGATGGAGTTATGCATTGCATGTTGTGAGGAAATGTAGTACTTAAGGGTATGAAGTCAGAGAGATCTGTGAGAGGAGATATATCATCAGCTTCAATCTGATGAAGGGGTCAGTCATTGCTTAGGAAGAAGGGTTATAATTTTGCTTATTCTCTCAGAGATATATTTGCAGAAAGTAAAACTCAGAGAAAACTCTACTTTGGAGTGCAAGTTGCTTATTAAAGGGAGACACAAGATATATCTAATTATTTTAATTGATGTTCTTGATTTTTAAAATTCTGTGGCCTTCACTCATCTCTAAAATAGGAAGTACAGAGCTCCTGATATAGTAACTTAATGGCCAGGGGTTGGGAAGAATTGTCAGTGAAGGCCCAGGGAAAGGAAAAGAGGATGACACATAGTGAATCTTTCACTTTCTCAAACAATTTTCTGAAATGCTGATGTGTAAATTTTTTTGAACTTCCTTAGTAAAAAGCATACTATCCATCCCTACTTTAGGAACTGGTGGCCTAGCGCATTTAATATGCTTCTGAGAAACTACATATTAGCTTGCTTGCTCTGTGTTCGTGGTTCCCAACCTGTCTGTACCCTGATACATGCTAAAGTGGAACAGTTGAGCCATATCCCTGAAGACTACATATTTTAATCTCTACAACCATGTAAAAGATTCTAGCCAGAGGACACTCTCTCCTACGAGGCCCTAGGAACTGCCCAGCAATAGAAGACTCTGCTGGAGATATTTCCAGTGGGTCACTGACATCCGCTTCCTGTTTCTGTTCAGCAACAGCAGGCTGCACCAGTGGAGGGAGAAGCTCGAGAAGAGAGGGTCGTGGCTTTGTATGACTTCCAGGCTCGCAGCCCCCGAGAAGTCACCATGAAGAAAGATGATGTCTTTACTCAACTCCATCAATAAGGTGACTTTTCCTTTAAATCTTCTTTTCACCAAAAAAGTATTTTTTTCAGAACTGGCTTTCCCAGTCCTGCTAGATGCTCACATTTTCACCACCTACCATTTTTTAAAATCACTTTATCTCTTAAATAATTTCAATGAAGTAGTTTCTTTCTTCTAGATATTGGGAAAGATTCTATTCCTATATTTTGGAATTAAAATCTAAATTTTACAGTGAAAGAAATGAAGAATTAAAGTTAAATAGTTAGCCCAAAGTTGCAGAAGGTATGTCCCTTTCTCCTCTCCTTTAACTTGTTCCTCTTTTGGGTCAGTATTCTTAGTGATGAAATAACAATGTCCAGGGTTAGAAGTAGCCTGATAAAAGACAAGTCTTTTATTGAATTGATTTTCTTTAGAACTTATGCTTGTGAGAACAGTGATAAAATATTGGTTGAAATTTTTAATATATGTTTCATAAGTACTTATATAATCTCCAAAAATTCTTGAAAGAAAAGAGTTGGGAATGTTGTTACTTTGAAGGTAAATGAATTTTTGGAGAGGCAAGATATTTCATTATCAAACAAGCTGTGTGCCAGTATCTTTCAATCTTTGCTTAGGCCTGTTTATTTCATTGTATTGTTCTTTGAAGAAACTAACTTCAGAATAGTTAGTATAGCAACACTTTAAAAAAAAACAGTAAAAATGCATTCACATATATGAATTACAGGCAATTCAGTTTTTAGGAACTCAGGAAGAGTGATGGGGAAAAAGACATTTTTGTGCAAGGTTGTCATACACACATGCTCCACCATCAAGAAAAGTCCAGTTGGATTCCGGCTTCAAGTGATTTTTTTTTTTTTTTGTAAATTCTAGGTAAAGAAAGTGCCTCATCTTTAAGACAGCTGTTTTTGGTGTTCAAAAATCTCCCCAAAGTGAAGGACCTTTCCTTAAATGTCAAATTAATTGATTTCAGAGTCTTGTCTCTGCAATAACTGCAGTTTATCACTTAATTTCTTGGTACCACACAAAAATTATGGACCATTAACAAGAGATTTTTAGCTTCTCTTGGACTTCAGCTTGTGCATGTACCTAGAAACCTAATAAGTGCTGGAGCCTCTCGCATTTGTGGCTTTTCCAAGAATTAAGAAAGGAGTGGTGGTCTGTTCTTCCTGCAGGACTGGTGGAAGGTTGAAGCTGATGATCACCAGGGTTTTGTCCCAGCTGTCTATGTCAGGAAACTGGCTCATGATGAGTTCCCGATGCTCCCACTGCAGCGGCAAGAAGAGCTAGACAACATCACCCAGCGCCAGGAGCAGATTGAGAACCAGTAAGTTCTAGAGTCTGGAGAACTCTGGACAGTAGCCAAATATTTTTATTTGCATCTGTTAGATTAGAGATGCCATAACAAATTCACAAACCCAAAAACTGAAAGCAAACCTAGAATCCTTTAAATACTTCCGTTTTTTTTAACCAAAAAAGACAACTCCAGAACCATTAAATCTATTACCCAAGGCCAGTCACTTAATAGAACCTTGTCTCCTGACTCCTTGCCTTGCATTCTTTCAAGGTTATTTAAAAAGTCTCCAGATATCCAAATTAACTTTGTTTACTATACCAGACTGTTTCTTTTCTAGTTGTCAGTTGGCATGTAGAAGCTTTATTTTTATAGAAGGGTGAAGGGCTGTTGCCAGTCATACTAGTGGGTCATTTCATTTATTATTATTTTTGTCAACATTTTACACTTTTTATTTCATTTGATAATATCAGTAATATATCACCTTATGTATGGTAGGAGGTGTGTCTATACTTTTTTTATTTTAAAGATGCGGGATACAAGTCAGGATTAGGTACATAGGTTTAGGTGTATGTACAGGTGAAGTTTGGGCCTCCCATTGGTCCTCATTTTGCCTGGTTTAGGATCAGGTACCCTAAGTGATACTATGTGCCCCACACCCCCTCAGCAGTGTCCTGCTACTGACAATCCCTTTCTTATAGAATCATGATAAATGTTCAAGGTCCACTTACAAGTGAGAACATGTGGTATTCAGTTCTTTGTTTCTGTGATATATCACTGAGTATGATAGACTCTAAATCCATCCAAGTTGCTGTGAGGTCCATAATTTTGCCATTTGTTATGATTGCATAATCTTCCATTGTGTATATGTACCACTTTTTTTAATCCAGTCTACTTTTGATAGGCAGCATGGTTGTTCCATGTTTTAGTTATTGTGAATAGTGCTGCAATAAACATGTGTGTGCTGGTATCTTTTTTGTGGAATAATCTGAATTCCTCTGGGATTGTTGGGTCATATGGAAGGTCAATTTTTAGATCTTTTAGAAATCATCACACTGTCTTCTACAAAGGTTGTACTAATTTACACTCCCACCAACATTGTAGATGCATTCCCCTTTCTCTACATCCTCTTCAGCATTTATTATTTTTTGAGTTATTAATGATGGTCATCTTGACTGGAGTTAGGAGACATCTGTGTGGTTTTGATTTGCCTTTCTTTGATGGTTAGTGAGGCTGAGCATTTTTTCATGTATCTGTAGGCTATTCATTTGTCTTCTTTTGAGAAATGACTATTCATGCCTTTTGCCCACTTTTCTATAGACTGTTTTTTTTCCTTTTGGCACATTGGAGTACTTTGTAAATCCTGGATGTTAGCCCTTTGTCAGATAAACAGTTGACATATTTATGTGGCATATATATTTTCCATTCTGTCTCCCCACTCTCTTGATGGTTTTTTTTTTCTTTTTTATTAATCAATATCTTTTATTATGGTTTTGTGGGGTACAGTTAAGGGTTAGGTGTACAATTACGTTTCATTCAGGCACCCTGTTGATAAGAGGTGTTTTCTCATCCCCAGACAGATATTTGCTACTATTAATCCCATCCCTCTCACCCCCCATGGTTTCCCGGTACCGTCAGTCATTTTTTATAGTATTACATGGATGTTCAAGGTCCATTATATGAGTGAGAACATGTGATACTTGGATCTTTGTTTCTGTGAGAGGTCACTCAGTATTATAGACTCTAGCTCCAGGTTGCTGCGAAACTCATGATTTTGTTCTTTTTTATGGCTGCGTAGTATTCCATCGTGTATATGTACCACATTTTTAAAATACAGTCCTCTTTTGATGGCCAGCATGGTTGTTTCCAGGTTCTTGCTATTGTGAACAGCGCTGTGATAAACATACGTGTGCAGGTATCTTTTTTATAGAGTGATTTGTGCTCTTCAGGGTATATTCCCAGTAGGGGGATTGCGGGGTCATATGGAAGGTCAATTTTTAGAGCTTTTAGGAATCGCCACACTGCTTTCCACAGAGGTTGCACTAGTTTACACTCCCACCAACAGTATAGAAGTGTTCCTTTTTTGCCACACCCTCTCCAGCAGCTGTTATTTTTTGAGTTGTTGATAATTGCCATTCTGACTGGAGTTAGGAGGTATCTCAGTGTGGTTTTGATTTGCATCTCCCTGATGATTAGTGAGGTTGAACATTTCTTCATGTGTTTGTTGGCTGCTTGGATGTCCGCTTTTGTGAAGTGTCTGAACATATCTTTTGCCCATTTTATAATGGGGTTGTTTGTTTTTTTCTTTTCAGCACGTTTGAGTTCCTTGTAGATCCAGGATGTTAAGCCTTTGTCAGACCTGGTGTTGGCAAATACTTTTTCCCAGTCTGTAGGCTGTCTCCCTGCTCTCTTGATGGTTCTTTGGCCTTGCAGAAGCTTGTCAGTTTAATAAGGTCCCATTTGTCTATCTTCTCTCTTATGACCTGTGGGTTTCAGGTTTTGTTCAGGAATTGGATGCCAGTTCTGACTTCCATGAGGGTATTTCTTCATTTTCTAAGGTTCTTATGGTTTGAGGTTTTACATTTAGGTCTCTGATCCATGTGGAGTCAACCTTTGTGCATGGGGATAGATAGGGGTCCTGTTTCAATCTTCTGCATGTGGTCAGCCAGTTTTCCTAGCACCATTTACTGAATAGGTTCTCCTCTCCCCAGTGGTAGGTGGTGGAGGCCTTGTCGAAGATGTGTTGGTTTAGAAATTGAGGTTTTGCTTCTGGAATCTCACTTCTATTCCATTGATCTATATGCCTGTTACTAAACCAGTACAAAACAGTTTTGATGATTGTAGCTTTATAGTAAAGTTTGAAATCTGGTAATGTGATATCACCTGCTTTGTTTTTTTTTGCTGAGGATTGTTGTGGCTATTCTTGGATGTTTGCGTTTCCATATGAATTCCTGTGTTGTCTTTTCTAGGTCTGAGAAGAATGTTGCTGGTAATTTGATGGGTATTGCACTGAATTTGTAGATTGTCTTAGGTAAGATGGACATCTTCACAATGTTGATTCTTCCATTCCATGAGCATGGGATATTTTTCCACTTGTTTGTGTCATCTTTGATTTCTTTGAGCAGTGATTTGTAATTTTCATTGTAATGGTCTTTCACATCTCTGGTTAGGAAGATGCCAAGGTATTTCATTTTTTTTGTGGCTATTGTGAATGGAATTGTGTTTTTTATTTGGGTTTCTGTTTGTTTATTATTGGTGTAGAGAAATGCGATTGTCTTTTGTACATTTATTTTATATCCTGAGACTTTGCCAAAGGCCTTTATCAGTGTGAGGAGGTTTTTGACAGATTCTCTTAGGTTTTCAAGGTACACAATCATATCATCTGCAAAGAGAGATAACGTGACTTCCTCTTTTCCTATTTGGATACCCCTGATTGCCTCCTCTTCTCTGATTGCTCAAGCCAGGACTTCCAATACCATGTTGAACAGGAGGGGTGAGAGTGGCATCCTTGTCTTGTTCCAGTTTTCAGGGAAAATGGTTCTAATTTTTGTCCATTTAGGAGTATGCTGGCTGTGGGTTTCTCATAGATGGCTTTTACTATTTTGAGGTATGTTCCCCGTATGCCTAGAGGTTCAAGGGTTTTTATCAAGAAGGGGTGCTGGATCTTATCAAAAGCTTTTTCTGCATCTAATGATATAATCATGTGGTTTTTGTTTTGACATCTGTTGATGTATTTAATTACATTTATGGTTTTACGAATGTTGGACCAGGCTTGCATCCCAGGAATGAAGCCTACTTGGTCATGATCGATGATTTTTGAGATGTATTGCTGAATTTGGTTTGCTAGGATCCTGTTGAGAATTTTAGCATCTATGTTCATCAAAGATATTGGCCTGTAGTTCTCTTTCTTTGTTGGATATTTTCCTGGCTTGGTTATCAATATGATGTTGGCTTCGTAAAATGATTTGGGGAGAGTTCCTTCTTTTTCAATCGCCTGGAATACCTTCAGTAGGATTGGTATCAGCTCCTCCTTAAATGTCTTGTAGAATTCTGCTGGAAAGCCATCTGGACCAGGGCTTTTTTTTTTGTAGGTAGTTTTCTTATTACGTAGTCAATTTCCTTGATTGTTATTGGTCTATTTAGGGTCTCAATTTCTTCTTATTCCAACCTAGGTAGGTTGTTTGATGTCAGAAAGTCCTCCATTTCCTTAAGATTTTCTAGTTTTTTTCCATACAAGTGTACATAGTAGTCTCTAATGATCTTTTGTATTTCTTCAGGGTCAGATGTGACTTCATCTTTTGTGTTTCTGATTGTTATATGCCCATTCTTTTGCCAAATACAATGGAGCTTAAAGTCTGGGAATGTGATACTTCCTTATAGCTATAAAGTATAATGCAACCCATCTTGTCTTAAAATGAGTAATCATCTTACTTTAGTGCCTCATAATTGAATATTATTTTATTTTTTAACTATGACTTTGAAAAGGTATATTAGTCATAGAAATTCTGTTTCTTTCTTTAGCCTGGGTTATTGTGTTGTTTAGGAAAAAAATGATGGGGTGCTTTTATAATATGACAGAGAGAGGCTAAGGCAGCAGTTAGAGCAGTGGCCATGAGGTGACAGCCATGGTGGTGGTGATGGTGGTGTGGACTAGTACAGATATTTTTCAGGAAGATACAAAATAAGATGGAGAAATCCTACTCTTTATGCTTCATCCTCCCTTCTCTTTCCATTCTGCCAGCTACACAGACATCATATTTCCAGAAAGCAGTCAAAGGCAGTGAAGACTTGCAGTAATATTTCAGGACAGAAATGTGTTCTTTTTGCTCCCTCTTTAGGTTCGGTTCTTAGTTTAGAATGTTCTTGATAATTAATACTTTTCTGCTGTACACAATTTTTCATAGAATTATATTAATCTCAATATGGAAAAATCCTTATATATCATCTTGACAAATACCCTCATTCCAAAACCAAAAAAAGCTTAAGGTCACATGATGATTTAGAAACACTGCACTCCAGTCTGTGCAATGGAGTGAGACTTCAATTCAAAAAAAAAAAAAGAAAAGAAAAGGAACAGTGTCATTTGTATTCCTTTGACTTTATTTTCTGGTAAGACTGCCCTTTTTGACAAGTGAAGAGTTTTGTGAAAGGAATTTAGTGTAGTTGTTCCAGAGGAAGTAGACACACAGTATGTCAATTTAGCTGACTCAGCCCTGATGAATACATCACAATGACCTCAAATATGAGTGGAGATAGATTTTCCAGGTTTGGATGTTCTGATTCTCACTGATCCATTTATACAGAGCTTTTAAAGAAGCATGAAGCTTTGGAAAATGATTTTGCTGTCCATGAGACTCGAGTCCAACATGTGTGTGCACAAGAACACATCCTCAGTAAGGTGAGCTAGTCCAGAGATTTCAGTTCAAATTTTCATTTTCCAAAAGGGATTGGCCCAAACAAGAGTAGTGAGCAGTACTAAAATCACATGTAGAACTCTGACAATCTCTTCTAAGCTGCCTTTTGTTGTTGCTGTTAACAGATAATTACCTACTCGATCACTGTTTTCTGGAAATTTTTTTCAAATTCTTATATGTGTACCTTTCAACTTTCCTTAAAACTCATGTTGACACTCTTGCTGTCTTATGTAGAACTTTATTTAGAAAAGTAATATGCTGGCTTTGACCATGAAGTATTATAGTCTGAGAAATTATTTTCTTGGTTACACTTAAATCATTTTTTTAAAGAAAACCATTATTTTGCTTAAATGTTGCTTTTATAGTGCCTCAATCTAAGTACTATATAAAGACCCCTAAACAGAGATGACTTTGCCTTTTAGAAGGTTACACAAACGGAGAAAAAGTCACACTTATTGGAACAAACATGAGATTATTCAAATGCTGGAGTAGAAATAATTTTTTAAATATGGAAGAAAAATAAAGTAATTGCAACACCCTTGGGTCCCCTACCACTGTGGGAGCTTTCCTGTCCTCTCAGTAAATCCTGCTTGAAACAAAAAATGAAAAATAAATTAATTACATGAGACCTAGATGAGAGAAGTGAATATATTTGGAATGAGAGAGATGAGAACTTTTTAATGGTACTAAAAATTCACATTTTTAGTCCTGTATACTCATCAGCATATTTGTCCCTCTTCTTTGCTCCTCAACCTGGCTGTTACAGGAGAAAAGTCAGAACAAGGAGAAGATTTCTGCTAAGATAGAGGCTCTGAATGAGAAAACCCCTTCTCTGGCCAAGGCAATAGCTTCTTAAAAGTTGCAATTGGGAGATGATTATGCCTTTCAGGAGTTTAATTGGAAGACTGATGTGGTGGAAGCCTGGGTAGGTATGATGTGGCAGGGTCAGGATCTCTTGGGTCTGAGAAATCCTAATAAATTCCATATGTAGAATGGTCTCCTGAGATTTTTTTCTCTTACCACATAAAAAGAGCTTCTCGCTTCATTACTTGCTCCTATTTTCTTCTGGACACAATAGTGCTTATAAATTGCACAATTGCACTTACAAATACACACACATGTGGAATAGAGAGACAGAGAGACAGAGAGAGAAACACACCGATAGGGTAACTAAGTACCATAATTCCAGAGAGCACATTCTTTGAGAATTGGTGAATTCATGTATGATATTCAGAAAGGTAGCTGTGGCAAAATAAATTAAATATTTGCTTGATTTACTTAAAACTTATGTCTAATCTGTAATTTTTCATTTTTCTTGAAGCAATCCGAAAGTTCTCTTGACTCTAGCCCTAATTAAGTCAATTTTATCCCGAGTCTAGAAAAACAATCCCTTGGTCCCCACTTCTTTCATCTTCCAATGAATCACCTTCTTTGAGAGTCAGGAAGTTTTCTTATTCTCTATTGCAAATATTACTTTCCCCCTTATCAGTGTTCACACAAGACTAAGTATCTTTCTTTTCTTATTATCTTTGTCTTTTAGCTGAGAAGGAAACAAGCCTGAAGACCAATGGCAATGGTGCAGACATTGCTGCCTTTCTCACTCTCCTGGCAAAGCAGGTGAGAACAGAATTTTGTGTTGACAGATGACAGGGAAGTTCAAGACCCACATCACACAGAAGATCAGTCCTCCAGGATAATTCATTTCTCGATTTTGGGACTTTATTGTTTGTAGTATCTGTAATATTATTCCCCTTTACCTTTCTAATATTGATAATTTGCTAGTTTCTCTGTGTGTGTGAGTGTGTGTGTGTGTGTGTGTGTGTGTGTGTGTGTGTGTGTGTCTCACACATACACATGCACAAACTGATTTTGCTAGGTAGGTGTTCATCATTTTGTTAGAAAATCAACTTTTAAATGTCTTGAGGTAGATACTTTGGTTATCAAAATTTTAGCCATTCTTTGTCCTAATATATTGATTTTTAAGTATATAAATTTCCTCATAGCAAAGCATTAGCTGAATTCCACAAATTTTATGTCATTTTATCATTCAGTTATTTTTTTTCTCTCATTTCTAATTTGATTTCTTATTTTTCCTATTGGTTATTTAGTAGTGTATTGCTTGATTTCTAAACATTTGGGAATTTGTTTATTATATTTTTTGGCACTTACATCTAGTTTAATTTCTCTGTATTTTAAAAATATATACTCAGTGTTTTTTCAGAAGCTTGATTTATATCCAGAACATGGTCTGTTTTGGTTTATATTCTGTGTACATTTGAAAAAAATGTACATTTACAGTGGTTTATATTATCAAACAGATTTTGGGTATGAAGTTTGTTTTTAAAAATATTTTGTTATCTTCATATATTTTTAGGCTAGGTTAAAAGTTGTATTGACATTTATAATTGTGAAATCTTCTTGATAAATTGATATTTTAAATTATGAAATGTCTCTCTTTTTCTCTAATAACATTTCTCAATCTAAAGTCTTCCTTTTCCCATACTAGTATACTATATCAATTTTCTTTTCTGTGTATTTGCATGGTATATATTTTTTATTTGTTTTACCTTTTGTTGTCTTTATATTTTAGATGTGTCTTTTGTAAATATCACATAGTTGGGTATTGCTTTATGCATCTAATTTGCTATTTTTATTGGAAAAGTAAATCTACAAACATTTTAAGTAATGAAATCATGAATTTGATTCTAAAGCTATAATTTAACACTCCCCCCATCATCCAATCCCTTATTTATCAGTCAGGAATTAAAAATGTTTAAGACAGTTTGTTGTTGTTGTTTTGGGAGAACTTGCCTTTTTTGGTTTGTTTCAATGGCCTTTTGAAGGTTTCAACTTATGCCTTTAACAAGGACTGCTTCTACTTGATGCATCTCAAATTCAGTCATATGACACTATCAAAAATTCTTCTCAACTTGGTTTTTAGGACATGTGTCCTATACCATTAGGGAATCTAAAATATCTTCAGGAAAAAAGACAGAAGAATATCTATCTTACTCTTCTGCAGTTTTATTTTTGGCCTCTCAAATCCCCATTCTCCAGAATGCTACTTTTGTCTTTTTAACTCCATAAGATTGTCAACGCCCTCAGCAATGCTTTCTTCTCAATATCTAATCTTGATCAGCTTATATTTCAAAGATAAAAGTGAAGAGAATTTTGCTCTTACTGTACTGCAGTTGACTTCTTTGTGGAATTTTTATACCTCAACGAGTAGCTACCTGATTTGAATTCTGATTCCTTTTTTTCCTTGTATTTTATCTAGCTGATAAAATTGATTCTTTTTTTTGTACTTTGTCTAGCTAATAAAGTTGATTCTTTTTTTGTACTTTATCTAGTTTATGAAGTTGTCCTCAAAGAGAAAACTGGTCAAATATAAACCACTGTGTTGGAGCTAGAGATGAAATTTCCTGAATTTTGTAATTTTAATATCAACATTTCTGCAAAACAAATGTTGGCATAACTGGCACATGTAGGAGACCTTTTGTTAGTTTATGTACTTCCAAGGTTCCCAATAGTGCACTGGCACTAATTAGAACACAGAATGTAATAAGTAATATAAGAGAATCCTGGAAAGGATGTGTGCTGTAGGAAAGATTTAGTTTTGATTGGGAAAAATTGGAACATCATAACATGCTTCAGTATATTCCCTTAATATTAATTTTATACTTAACCTCAGATCTCATTTAAAATATATATGAACTGGAACTTAACTGTATTTTCTGCCCGAGATGTTTGCTTAAGTCTCTAAGTTATAGTTCTCTTTTCTTGCTCATCATCCTAACTCTTGCCTAGCCTTTATCTTGTCTAAGATTAAAATCTTGTGGAATCCAATGGGAATAATCCTTTGGAACCTGCACTATCTTCCTATTCACAACTTCCTCGGTCTTTCTCAGGACACGCTGGATGCCAGCCTGCAGAGTTTCCAGCAAGAGAGACTTCCTGAGATCACTGAACTGGTGGCTGCTCAGTACAGTCAGACCAAAGCCATTGAGGAATGCCATGCTGCCCTGCTGAGACACTGGGAACAATTGCTGGAAGCCTCCATGCTTCACAGACAGAAATTGCTGGAGAAGCAGCTGCCTCTACAAAAGGTTAAAAAACATGATTAGACATGATCAGTCCTCTATTATCTGTATATTACCAGCAAAATTCAGAAATAGCTACTGGAAATCCTGTTTAGGTAATCTGTGAACATTTTAGTGCATTGAAAAAGGTCAGAAAAACATTCTTACTGAGCAGAATGTAGATTGATAGGACTATTTTTAGACTGATTGATCAGTTATACAGCTGCCTTGACATAGAAGCCAGGAAAATGTAGTGGAGGAGGTAGAAGGTGGAAGCTCTCCTCTATATGATAGAACTAAAACTGACAGGCAGAGGTCAAGGTTGTCCTTGCGCTTGCTCTCCAACTCAAATAAAAAGAACACTGGACCTATTCTCAACCTTTATCAAACTTCTCTAAGTGGAAGACCTTTTATACATCATTGAACCTTGATTTCCCCATTTAGGATATAGGGTAATACTACCTTTCTCTCCTACCTTTCTGTGTTATTACTATTAAAAGAGATAATGGATCTAAAAATGAACTATAAACCACTAAGTTCGAAATAAATATAAAGTATTAAAATGCTCTTTCCAATGGTGACTTCCAAGTCATCAGATATTGATAATAAAAGGGAATTAGAACAGTCAGTGAAATTACTGGAGCCGGGCTTGGTGGCTGAGCCTGTAATCCCGTGCCTTTGGGAGGCTGAGGTGAGTGGATTGCCTGAGCCCACGGGTTCGAGACCCGCCTGGGCAGTGAGACCTCATCTCTACAATAAATCAAAAAATCAGCCAGACGTGGTAGCACATGCCTGTAATTCCAGCTACTTGGAAGGCTGAGGTGGAAGGATTGCTGCAGCCCGGCAGGTCGAGGCTGCGGTGGCCGGGAGCGGCCACTGCACTCTAGTCTGGGCCACAGAGTGAGACTCCAACTCAAAAAAAAAGAAAAAAAAGAAATTACTGATAACTCCTAGAACATAAGAAACATTATACTTGCAATAAGTTAAGGCAAGGAGTTAGGGAAATTAGGAAACAAACATACAAGGAAAACTTGATCAGTCTAGATTCTTAGTTTATTTCTACTCTATTGAAAAACTTAAGAACTACAGAAATAACTCAAGTGAAAAATTAAATCAGTTAAATCAGCAACATCCATGTATGCATTTTAATAAGCTCTTCCACATACTTATTCTGTTTCTTCTGAATTTTCAAACTGCAAAAGGTTTTGTTGTCTTATTTTCTGATTATGAAATATTTGTAAAATATTCAGTCAATCCATAATTTTATGAAAATAATATGAAGCACTTGGTAAGTTTCTGTATCCTTCCTGGATAAGGACTATAAATATTCTCTACACTGATCTATGTTCATACTATTTCTTTCTTTCAGTAATATAGACAACTCAGAATTATTCAGAGCATGTGGATAACTCCAAACAGTAATATAGAGACACATCGATTCATGCCAAGGATGCAAGCTAGAGGATAGAAAATGGGTTTAAGACAGGTTTGAAAAGCTTCTGGCATAAAATCAAATATAAGTAAAGTTAAGAAGGAAGTGGAAAGAGACAACACCGTCACAGAGATAGCTGGTGTGGTCCGCAGAAGCTTGAAGTTAAAAAGATAAAATGGATAAGGGATCGAACAAATTTGTTTGGTTTATTCAATCATTTTTCACCCGTCTACTCAACACCTATTTTTTGCATGTTTAGTATGCATCCGGTAGAATTAGAGCACAGAATTTAGAGTAAGAAATCATATAATTGGCCGGGCTCTGTGACTCAGTCTGTAATCCCACACTTTGAAAGGCTGAGGCAAGTGGATTGCCTGAGCCCACAGATTCGAGACCAGCCTGGGGAACTTGGTGAGACCTCATCTCTACAATAAATAAAAAATTAGCTGGGTGTGGTAGTGCACACCTGTAGTTCCAGCTACTTGGAAGGCTGAGGCGGGAGGATCGCCAGAGCCCAGCAGGTCAAAGCTGCAATGGCCGTGAGTGTGCCACTGCTCTTCTGCCTGGGCCACAGAGTGAGACTCCAACTCAAAAAAACAAAAACAAAAACAAAAGAAAAGAAAGGAGATCATATAATTGAAAACTACCCCTTGCCACTTTTGCAATCCAAGAATGGATATAACTTTAAAAGTCATTCAGTCTCCGTATTTTTATATAATGAAAGACTGAACCAATTTCACACAATGAAAAAATGCCAGCACCAGGGCTTTTATCTTACCTCTAACTCCCAAGCCCATTCATCCAATCACACAGTCCCTACTGGTTTTAGTTCTGTCCTTTTAGATTGCTGGCCCTGCAAATATTTAAAGACAGACATAATTTTTATTCTCAAACTTATTTTCTGCTAAGGGACTTTACCAAGAAAGACAGTGATAGCTTTTTTTCTTCCCTCCAGGCTGAGGAACTATTCATGGAATTTGCAAACAAGGCTTCAGCTTTCAACAACTGGTGTGAAAATGCTGAAGAGGACCTGTCAGAGCCTGTACACTGTGTTTCCCTGAATGAGATTCGGCAGTTGCAGAAGGACCATGAGACCTTCTTGGCCTCCTTGGCAGGGGCTCAAGCAGACTTCAACTATTTACTGGAGCTAGACCAACAGATTAAGGCCTTAAATGTGCCCTCCAGCCCTTATACCTGGTTAACAGTGGAGGTCCTAGAAAGAATCTGGAAGCACCTACCTGACATCATCAAGGTAACTTGG
>NW_007243435.1:0-11469 GCF_000164805.1 Carlito syrichta
CAATGTTGCTCAAAGGCTGGAAACATTACTTCTGTGATAGTGAGGAGTAAGACTTCATAAAGGGAAGGAGGCAGCATTACTCAGAAATGGGTATGAGGAATGGGTATGGTTGTAATTTATTTACACTGTACAAAAAAACTACAGCTTTCCAGAGATGCTGAATTGGAGAGGGGGCTGCCAAGACAAAATACCATGATGTGTCAAAATTTGCTTCCTTTTTTTCTTCAAAAGTATGACATTGAAAACTGCTGCTTCCTGGACCCTCAACTCTGATGTGCCTCCCAACTGACTAATATGATGGGAAGAATTTGGAAATTGTTTCACAATGTGTGCACCTGTGAGGTAAATTTTAAATTGTGGCAATGTCTGGACTCTAACTAGACATAAATATTTCCATAGGATTTGGTCCCAATACCTCTAAGTTTATCTCTTGGTACTTCTCCGTACTCCCTGCCCCCACCCTGAAACATACAAAAACAATGCTTCTGGCTGCTTCTGTTTCGTGAATATTTCTGTACTTTACTTAATCTGTCCTTTTTTTCCCATAGTTCTGTGTGTATATATATATATGTGTATATATATATATATATATATATGAATAACTTTCCCTACTAACTGATAAGGTACAGTGTAAAGCTACTTTATCTACAATACGTTTATTTTTTCCACTTCTGAATTCCCAGTGTTGTTTGTTAGGACACGTGTTTGGGGTCATCTTGTGGTCTGCCATAATTATTTGCATTCTTCTCTGCCTCTCCAGTATAAGAAAATCTCCAGTATCTCACAACACAGCCTCAACCAGCTGGGCTCAGGCAATTTTTTTTGCTGCAGCCTTCCAAGTAGCTGGGACTACAGTCGCATACCACACTCCTGGCTAGTATTTTGTATTTATTGTGGAGAGGAGGTCTCACCATGTTTCCCAGGCTGGTCTCGAACTCCTGAGCTCAGGCAATCCTTTCACCTTGGCCTCCCAAAGTGCCGGGATTACAAGTGTGAGCCACTATGCCTGGCAACAGCATAGTACCTTATGTACAGTAAGTATGTACAGAAGCTTATTTCATTGTCAAGATGGCCTTGTATTTCTTCAGACTTCAATATTTTATGGCTTGAAGCATTTAGCCTGAAATTTTTGTGCCTTACCAGAGGTCAGGCTTGGACACATTGGTGCCCGTCAAACCCGGCAGTGAGCAACATCTGTACTTGGTCTGTTCCTAGATGCTCTAGTCAGGGGCTACCCATGGAAGTTGTTCACTCCATCTTGGAAGTCTATATTTTGAGTTTTACCTGGCCTTGCTGAGGAACAGGTAGAATTTCTGAGCCTCATTCAGACTCTCTTTACGATCCTCTGTACGCTCCCGCAGGTCATCCCAGGCCTCATTCAGCTCCACTCGCTGTCGCTGAAGGTCCTCGGTGGCGTCAGGATGGGACTCACTGAGTCGTTCTGCTGTCTCCCCCAGTATGGCCACCTAGGGAGGTACAAGAGTTCTGATAATCTGCCTAGAGTAGCACATGAATGTTAGCAAAAGAAGAGTCCTTCCTGAGTCCCGATATTCATCTCCCTAAACAGATGGCAGTGATGTCCAAGCACATCTTAATACTTTATATACAATAATATCATCCTTTTAATCTACATGATAATACTGTGAGACAGTAAAAATTGACATTAGCATACTTCTTTTAAAGATGAAAAGGGTTGGGGGAAGAGTGGGTAAGTAACTGCTGGTTAGTAGTAACATCAATCAGGGAACCCAAGTTTCCTGATTCTTCATGTGAGGATCTTTCCATAATATAGGCATCTTCTGTGCTTCTTTTTGCTTTCTGTAATCATCCTAAGCTGTATGATGCATCTGAGTGTGTCTGGCAAGCTCTAGAGTACAATTTGGAGTTGGGGTAGGATTAAATTCAGCCAATTCCTGACTGAGGAAACACTACATTATGCTCAGGCGTAGACCTGGACACCCTGGGAATGGACATTTACTATTTGTCCTAAGGTACTTCCCTCCACCTAGCTGCCACAAGTTCTGGTCATGTGAAGCCCACTAAAGAGGCCAGGGGATAGAGTATACTCACTCAGATAGTAGGACTTCAATATGCTTTTCCTCTGTCTTAGGAACTGGGTATAAGACAAAGTTATGATGCAAGATAAAGAGAAACATAAGAACAAGGGACTTAGAAAAAGAACCAAAGAAGGGAACATTAGCATAAGCACAAACATGGAAAGAAAAGTGTTGAAAAAACTTGGAAGAACAAGCCTCACCTTTTCTCCCAGGGGGACGAGGTCTCTCTCAAAGCCCTCATGCTGTCGCTGAAGGGCCTGAACACTGAACAAGTCTGAGCCAGGGTCTGCAGCACTGAGGGCCTCACACTTCTTCTCAATCTGCTCCTTTGTGTCATCTGCTTCTCTGGTACACAAGAGAGGAAAGATTTTAGGAGTAATTATGTGTGCCAGAGTGCCGGAAGCCGCAACCCCTAAAGAGGCAAAATGGAGGTCACCCCAAAATGGGGCAAACGCCGACGGGGAGCAGAGCCCCGGTGGGAAGCGGCCAGGATGGAGGCAGAGCCCCACGGATGCTACTGAAGGGCTCCTTTGGGCCTCGAAGGAAGGCGGGCTGAGGCTTGGGAAACACTTCCCTTGATAAACGAAACAGTTCGCTAGAATGTGCAAGGATGTGGAATTAGCAGTAAACCTATGTATACAAACGTAAAAAGGGCTCAACAGCAAAAATTTCCCCCCTGAAGGGACAAGGGAATGTTTGTACTACCCCCTTTCCCATGAAATTTTGCGACTTTTAGCTAAAAAAGGAAAAACAAGTCCTTCCTCATACCCTTTATAAGTAACAACATTGACAGTTGTGATTGATGAGGAAGTGAGAAACTGAGACAGAGTATCTCCCAAAACAGGTGTTTTCGGGAAAAACAAGTCACAGACATGCCTTTTGATTTAAGAAATATTATAGTTTAATTAGAAAGAGGGTTAAATTTAAAGTAAGGATTAGAATTAAATAAATAACAGTTATCATTAAAAGACAAATGTTTATTATAGATGTAGGTATTAGTTAAATATAAGTAATAGAAGGAATAGGAAATAATTAAGTTTTAAGGTAAACTTAAAATTATACACACTTAATGTAGGTTTAAAATTAAATACATTTAGGATTAGAAGTAAGATTAATTTCATGTATAAGTGTAGATTTAGACGTAAGTTTTGTTTAGAAATATAAAATGTAAAATAGGTGATAAGAAAATAGCAAGTAATATAGATAAGGCAATTAGAATTAAGAAAGTTAAATTAAAAAAAATAGAGTATTAAGAATTCATAGTGGGTAAGGGTGGTTATAAAACAAAAAGTCAATATATTGCTGCTAAAAGTATATATAAGGGTAGAATTAAGAAAATAGATTAGTAAAGGAAAAGAAATAGAATAGCGAAGGGAAGAGATTCAGTTGGCCTAGAGGTCACAGGATGTGGCTGATAAATTCTTGGCAGCTGGTATTTTGTTATACCACTGGTAGCAGGAAGGAAAAAAATGAAACTTGTAAAGGTCAACTTCCCCACAAACAAAAGAAAAAACATGATGTAAACATTTAATGTGTAACATGGGATACATTTTGTGGGTAGAGGGGTCAGTAAAAAAACTATATAAGCTTGTAAGAATTGAATAAAAATTGGTAGAGTCTTGAGCTCTCCCCAGGAAGAAGGATCCTGTCGTTTTCATCTTTTCTTTTTCGCTGCTTCCCGATTCCCCCATCTCAAGCCCTGACTCTCTCCTGGAGCTGGACTCCAGCACCAGAGGCAGACTAGTTGTGCTCATAAGGAAGCTACATCACTGCCATGACCACCACTGTCATCACCATCACCATCATTACCATTATCACCTCTTTATGTGCTAGTCACTTAGGCTCATTTAGTCTTCCTAGATGCATAGTTGTTATACCATTTTCATTACACATATCAGAAAACTAAGATCTACAGAGAATAAATATTTTCTCAAGAATATGCAACTGCTACATGGCAAGGCGTAGATTTTAACCCAGTGGTCTGACTGCAGAGTCACATATTATAGCCATTATATTGCATAGCTTGCCATCTTAAGCTATTCTAAATGATCAGATCTGAGTCTCAGGTTTTCCTTCCCTGCATCTTCAAAAATGTGTTTATAAACAGCGAAGGTGTCTTTTTTGTTTTATTTGTTTACTTATTTGTATGTGTATACATGTTTCTCAATGTAAATGTGGGTTTGAAAATGAAATACAAAAGTGCTGAAGGAGCAATTAAAGCCAATGTGATGTCTGTGGCCCCTTACTGTTTGCTTTTAGTTCAGAAATGTAATTACTTGAATTTTCTTGTTTCTACTTTAAGTTTCAGTTACAATTGTGGAAACATGTAAAGACTACTAATTATGTACCAGGGCCCAAGCCTAGGCATTAGAAAATTAAAGTTGATTGTCTAGGAGTAGTCTATGTGCCAAGTAAGAAATCTGTTACTGAATAATCTGATTTCCTATTGCCAAAGGGTCTCTGTCTCATGAAGAGAGGTCACGCTAATGTCTGTGCTTCTACCATGGTAACTAGACTTGGGGATTTTGTGAGCAAGTCCTAAGGCAACACTGCATTTTAAAATTCTTACCTGTGAAACATCTGGACAGCATGTGCACTGCCAAGCAGCTGCCTCTGTTCATCTGCAAGCCTTTGCAAGGAGCCCCAGCGGGCATTCAATTCCTAACAGAGGCAGAAACATCAGACTTGAGACATAACTAACTCAGATAGCTCAGTGACGTCTGAAGACTAGATGTTATTTAAATAATAGTTGTTCTCATGTTATCTTCTTCAGAAATTGCATGGTTTTACTTCTTTCCTGGATAGCTTGAACTTGGCCCTCATTTTTGCCAGTGCAATAGAGAAAGGGATTTCTTTTCTAAACCCAACTGGTATTCCAAGGTGGAACCATCAGCTCTGGAGCAGAGGTTGATCCTTACTGCCATAGAGACTACATTGTGAACTCCAAAAAATCAGCGGAAAGTGTTTTCTTGGTATTTGGAATCTATCACATTTCCCTAAGACAAACATAATACTTTTAGTATCCTGAATTGGGTAAACCTAATAGCCTCTTATAAACCTATTTCATGTAAGGGATATGTATATTGTTCCCCTGCACATTCCTTTTCCCACTTATCCCATAAAAACTACCATAAAAAGAGGCAGAAAACTCGTCCTCAGGGGTTTATGACTGCCAAAAGAGCTAGACTGGACATTTATTAATGCTCATTGGTTATTTTATGGAACCATAGATCCAGGTCTGACTCGGGCCGAGAATGCCCTCTCCCCATCACTGCTGATTGATATTATTTACCATCAGTAGGTTTATCAGAACCTATCTCTTCCAGTAAACTTTCTTGATTAACTTCTTTCCATTAGTATATCTTCTTAATCTTCATTTTCTTTTATTCATGTATGTAAGAATTTCATGTGTGCGTGGGGGGGGTGGCATGTGTGTGGGTGTGAGATAGTGAAGGGGATATCTGTGTTCTAACATAAAGATTTTAGGTCAGTTTAAATGTGTATACTCCAGAATTTCAATTTAAAACCTACACTTTGGGAGGAAATGGGAGGCAAGAACTTTATGTTCAATTTGATGGAGCCAAATATAGAAGATAAAAGAAAATCTGGAGACTGTGTTATCTAACATGCTTGCTTTTCAGATGTGAAAACTAAGGTCCTTAGAAATAAAGTGACTAAGTCAAAGACACAATCAGACAAAAACAGAGACGGGATTTAAATCCAGTTTTTCTGATGGTCCAGTGCAATATTCCCTAAATTTTCTGATACTTTCTCTTGAAGCTAAATCTGAATTTCTGATAATTTGGTTTCCCCTGCCCCTTCTATGAAAAGATCTATGCAAGAGCACAGAGATAACTAAATACATGTTAATAAATTAATCTCCTGTAATAAAGTTTATTTAAAAAACAAAAATAGATGTACCATTTGGGCTATATCATCTTTGACCTTTCCTGTAGCTAGTTCCATAAAATCATTCCCTTCTACATATTCTAGATGATCTACAGAATATAAAATTAAGTATATTGAAGTGAAATGCGAACACTCAAAGCCTAATCTGGCGCTGAGAAGGGACTCTTAGTTACCTGCTGGATTTGAGCTCCTTCTGGTGTTAGAAGTTGTTCAAACAGCAGATCATCAGCTACCTTGTTGATATCCCTTAGCCGAGGCTCATTGGTCTTCAAATCCTGGATGGGAAAATTTGTACAAAGCAGTATAAGTCCACTACTCAAGAATCCACCACCCTTACTTGTCCATCTCTGCCTGTACTCAGCTAAATATCAAAACATACTGTTATTTTCACTTGAAATATACATCAACCTGCCTTTTTCCAATCTGCCACCGAGAAGTATACCCTTAAGCACCCTGACACCTAGTAGCTATCCAAAGTTTGCCAAGAGAACTATTATTTATCTGGAGTATGAGGCATATCCATTTTTCCAGATTTCTTAAAATCTTCCTTGAATTAAGTTATATCCTCAGATGTATCTATACTTAAACAATGTAACATTCTTTTCAATTATTATGAACTTATTCCATCCCCCACTGAGTTATGAGCTGCCTTTATTAAGAGATGTAAGAAACAGTTCTAGGAAGCACTCTCTCTCATACTCTCTCTCTCTGTCTCTCTCGCATGCACTCTCTCTATATATGTATACGTGTGTGTGGGTATATATATGGGGGGAGGCCCAAAAGACCTGGAATTTATTTTTTTTAACTGTGTATCTATTCTTACATGTTAAAATTTCAGTCATCTTCAAAGTAGTCTCCATTTGATACAATACACCTATTGAGATACTTTTTCTACTGCTCAAAACAGTTTTTAAACTGGTCGATTTTGATTCCTTTTACTGCCTTTGCCATTTTTCATTTCACCTCTTCCACGTCAGCAAAATGTTTCCCTTTGAGGACTTTTTTCATCCGGGGGAAACAAAAATCATTCAGGTGAGACTGGGTAAATAGGGAGGGTAGGACATGGAGGTTTTGTTCCAAAAATGCTGAATGTTCAGTGCAGTGTGGGCAAGTGTGCTCATAAATCACTCATCATGAAATAAGCAAATGTGTTGAAATACTCTCCAAAAAAAAAAAAATTTATCTGAAGCCAAATGCAGCCTCTCACAACACTAGCTGGTCCACTGATGCTGATGGGTTCCCCCAAAACACGTAACAAATGGGGGAAGCCTGTACTACAAAAGGCACTGCTATAAACACACACACACACACACACACACACACACACACACACACATGTATATTATATATATATATATATATATATACATTAAAAATCTGTATCTATATCCTTTAATTCCATGTAGGAGATACCATAGAAAAAGAAAAGAAGGAAGTAATGGATAATGCAGCAAATTTGAGAGAAGATAGGATGATGAGAGGGCTTAGGTAGGCAAAAATTTAGAAACTGTATGCTGGCTGTAAAGTCAGGTTGTTTTCTCTCTTTTCCCACCCCAATCTATGTCCCACTATTTTACTTTGCATACGATCCCACAGTACCTCATCTCAATGTGGGCATCAGGAACACAGTATGGTAGAGGGCAGGTTTTGAAGAATTCAGAGAGATGAATACTCCAGCGGGACTTTGGAGTAGCAGAGAAAAGAGGCTACAGAGTTAGGGTATCTGAGTTTTTTTTACAATTATCTTCCAATTGTTGGCAACTACCATACCCAGAAGAAGCTCTGAACTATGGAACTCTCAATAGCTTTGGGGAGGGTACATAAAACGTGTAAAATAAATTAAAGGATCATTTAGGAATATATATGAAATTTTAAAAATTATAACCCTCAGAAAGGTGTCTAGAGAAACTTCCTCTGTCTCACCGTTTGAAACTCATCAAACTTTTTCTGTAACTCCCAAACATCATCCAGTTCCACGCCAGTGTTTTCTGCCTTTTTCACTCTAATCCAGTCCAGCATGTCTCCTGTCTCATAGGCCAACAAAAATTCATTGTAACGTTGCAGTAGACGACGCCTGCGTTCTTCTGCCCGATCCAGGAGGGAGAGGTACCTGGAGGAAGTAAAAAGAATGGAAAAAGTGAAATAAAAAATAAAGAGTAGTGATAGAGTAAGAAAAGTTGAGAATGAAAGAGGCAGAAAGGAGAGGGAAAACATTTTTTAAAAGAGAACAGCAGAGGAGAGGAGGAAAAAAAGATGAAAAGAAAACAGACTTGGGGGAGAAAAAGAGACAAACACATAGAATTGGATTTATGACCCCTACCTATCACCATACACAAAAATCAACTCCAAATGGATCAAAGACCTAAACATAAAACCTCAAACTATAAGAATCTTAGAAAACACAGGAGTCACCCCTATAGACATTGGAATAGGCAATCAATTTCTGATCATAACCCCAAAAGCCCATGACATAAGAGATAAGATAGACAAGTGAGACCTCATCAAACTGAAAAGCTTTTACAATGCAAAAAAAAAAAAACCATCAAGAGAGTGAGGAGATAGAATGGAAAATAAATATGCCTAATAAATATATCTGAAAAAGGCCTAACATCCAGGATTTACAATGTACTCCGATGTACCAAAAGAAAAAAAAACAGTCTATAGAAAAGTGGGCAAAAGGCATGAATAGTCATTTCTCAAAAGAAGACAAATGAATAGCCAACAGATACATGAGAAAATGCTCAGCCTCACTAATCATCAAAGAAAGGTAAATCAAACCCACACAGATGTCTCCTAACTTCAGTCAGGATGACCATCATTAATAACTCAAAAAATAATAAAAGCTGAAGAGGATGCAGAGAAAGGGGAATGCATCATCGCTGGTGGGAGTGTAAATTAGTACAACCTTTGTGGAAGACAGTGTGATGATTTCTGAAAGATCTAAAAATTGACCTTCCATATGATCCAACAATCCCAGAGGAATTCAGATTATTCCACAAAAAAGATACCAGCACACACATGTTTATTGCAGCACTATTCACAATAACTAAAACATGGAACCAACCATGTTGCCCATTGAAAGTAGACTGGATTAAAAAAAGTGGTACATATACACAATGGAAGATTATGCAGTCCTAACAAATGACAAAATTATGGACCTCACAGCAACTTGGATGGATTTAGAGTCTATCATACTCAGTGATCTATCACAGAAACAAAGAACTGAATACCACATGTTCTCACTTGTAAGTGGACCCTGAACATTTATCATGATACTACAAGAAAGGGATTGTGAGTAGCAGGACACTGCTGAGGGGGTGTGGGGCACATAATATCACTTAGGGGACCTGATCCTAAACCAGGCGAAATGAGGACCAATGGGAGGCCCAAACTTCACCTGTACATACGCCTATACTTATGTACCTAATCCTGACTTGTAAGCCGCATCCTTAAAATAAAAAAGTATACACACCTCCTACCATACATAAGGTGATATATTACTGATATTATCGAATGAAATAAAAAGTGTAAAATGTTGACAAAAATAATAATAAATACAATGACCCACTAGTATGACTGGCAACAGCCCTTTACCCTTCTATAAAAAATAAAGCTTCTATATGCCAACTGACCACTAGATAAGAAACAGTCTGGTATAGTAAACAAAGTTAATTTGGATATCTGGAGACTTTTTAAATAACCTTGAAAGAATGCAAGGCAAGGAGTCAGGAGACAAGGTTCTATTAAGTGACTGACCTCGGACAATAGATTTAATGGTTCTGGAGTTGTCTTTTTTGGTTAAAAAGAAACAGAAGTATTTAAAGGATTGTAGGTTTGTTTTCAGTTTTTAGGTTTGTGAATTTACTATGGCATCTCTAATCTAACAGATGCAAATAAAAATATTTGGCTACTGTCCCGAGTTCTCCAGACTCTAGAACTTACTGGTTCTCAATCTGCTCCTGGCGCTGGGTGATGTTGTCTGGCTCTTCTCGCTGCCGCAGTGGGAGCATCGGGAACTCATCATGAGCCAGTTTCCTGACATAGACAGCTGGGACAAAACCCTGGTGATCATCAGCTTCAACCTTCCACCAGTCCTACAGGAAGAACAGACCACTACTCCTTTCTTAATTCTTGGAAAAGCCACAAATGGGAGAGGCTCTAGCACTTACTAGGTTTCTAGGTACAGGCACAAGCTGATGGCCAAGAGAAGCTAAAAATCTCTTGTTAATGGTTCATAATTTTTGTGTGGTACCAAGAAAGTAAGTGATAAACTGCAGGTATTGCAGAGACAAGAGTTTGAAATCAATTAATTTGACATTTAATGAAAGGTCCTTCACTTTGGGGAGATTTTTGAACACCAAAAACAGCTGTCTTAAAGATGAGGCACTTTCTTTACCAGGAATTTACAAAAAAAATCACTTGAAGCCGGAATCCAACTGGACTTTTCTTGATGGTGGAGCATGTGTGTATGACAACCTTGCACAAAAATGTCTTTTTCCCCATCACTCTTCCTGAGTTCCTAAAAACTGAATTGCCCTGTAATTCATATATGTGAAAGCATTTTTACTGTTTTTAAAGTGTTGCTATACTAACTATTCTGAAGTTAGTTTCTTCGAAGAACAATATGATGAAATAAACAGGCCTAAGCAAAGGTTGAAAGAGACTGGCACACAGCTTGTTTGATAATGAAATATCTTGCCTCTCCAAAAATTCATTTACCTTCAAAGTAACAACATTGCAAATTCTTTTCTTTCAAGAATTTTTGGAGATACATAAGTACTTATGAAACATATATTAAAAATTTCAACCAATATTTTATCACTGTTCTCACAAGCATAAGTTCTGAAGAAAATCAATTCAATAAAAGACTTGTCTTTTATCAGGCTACTTCTAACCCCAGACATTGTTGTTTTATCACTAAGAATACTGACCCAAAAGAGGAACAAGTTAAAGGAGAGGAGAAAGGGACATACCTTCTGCATCTTTGGGCTAACTATTTAACTTTAATTCTTCATTTCTTTCACTGTAAAATTTAGATTTTACTTCCAAAATATAGGAATAGAATCTATCCCAATATCTAGAAGAAAGAAACTACTCCATTAAAATTATTTAAGAGATAAAGTGATTTTTAAAAAATGGTGGGTAGTGAAAATGTGAGCATCTAGCAGGACTGGGAAAGCCAGTTCTGAAAAAACCACTTTTTTGGTGAAAAGAAGATTTAATGGAAAAGTCACCTTATTGATGGAGCTGAGTAGAGTTAAGACATCATCTTTCTTCATGGTGACTTCTCGGGGGCTGCGAGCCTGGAAGTCATACAAAGCCACGACCCTCTCTTCTCGAGCTTCTCCCTCCACTGGTGCAGCCTGCTGTTGCTGAACAAAAACAGGAAGCGATGTCAGTGACCGACTGGAAATATCTCCAGCAGAGCCTTCTATTGATGGGCAATTCCTGGGGCCTCGTAGGAGAGAGTGTCCTCTAGCTGGAATTTTTTACATGGCTGTAG
>NW_007243436.1:0-474 GCF_000164805.1 Carlito syrichta
GAGGAGGACCAAAAAAAGAAACTGGAATAAAATAATGTTTGGGAGGCCAGACCCCTTGTTCTACACTCAGAATTTTTCCTCTGGATCAAACAGTCAATTAAAGTTTTCACCTGAAAGTCTTGAGAAGGTGATAACATGATTTGCAGAAGAAATGTACTGAATTGTGACAATTAGGTGATGGGTTATTCTTCTGTGACAAAGCACCTGCCCAAACCATGCTAAGTGTTCAACAACTTTTGACCAAACACAGCATGAATCCCATGCCTCATCCTCCCTATTTACCCGATCTCATAATGAGCAATTTTTATTTTTGCTTCCCTGGATGAAAAAAGTCCTCAAAATGAAACGTTTTACTGATGTGGAAGATGTAAAATCAAAAATGGCAGAAGCATTAAAAGGCATAACAATTGAGGAGTTCAAAAACTTTCTTGAGCAGCAGAAAAAGCATCTTGATAAGTGTCTCACATTAAACCG
>NW_007243437.1:0-527 GCF_000164805.1 Carlito syrichta
TAGATGTTCAAAATTACATGAGTAATGCATGAAAACACATACAAACCCCAAATAAGAAAGTGATTAGTATATCAACCTTGCATTTCTTTTCTTTCTTTCTTTCTTTTTTTTCAGATGGAGTCTCACTCTCTTGTCGAGGATGGAGAGCAGCGGCATGCTCCCAGTCACTGCAAACTCAACCTGCTGGGCTCAGGCGATCCTCCCCCTTCAGCCTTCCAAGTAGCAGGAACTACAGGCACACACCACCATGCCTAGCTAATTTTTTTTTAAATGTAGAGATTAGGTATTGCCAAGTTGCCCTGGTTGTTCTCGAACCCGTAGGCTCAGGCAATCCTTTCACCTTGGCCTCCCAAAGTGCTGGGATTATAAGTGTGAGCCACTGCACCCAGCCTAACCTTGCATTTCTATGGAGAAAACTTCCTTGAAATTTGTGTGCACACATCTGACTTTTTTACAAATTGGGACATCTGAGTACAATAACATTGATTTTTTTAAATGGATAGGCTTTTTAGAGTAGTTTTAATATA
>NW_007243438.1:0-2416 GCF_000164805.1 Carlito syrichta
CTGGGATTATAAGTGTGAGCCACTGCACCCAGCCTAACCTTGCATTTCTATGGAGAAAACTTCCTTGAAATTTGTGTGCACACATCTGACTTTTTTACAAATTGGGACATCTGAGTACAATAACATTGATTTTTTTAAATGGATAGGCTTTTTAGAGTAGTTTTAATATACAGAAAAGCTGAACAGAGTTCCTATATACCCTGTCTCATCAAGCCACATACAATTTTCCCTTTTATTAACAACTTGCATTAGTATAGTACATTTTGTTCAATTAATTAATTAAGTTTGCAGTTTACATTACCTTTCACTCTTTCTGTTGTACGGTTCTATGGGTTTTTCCAAATGCATAATGTCACTTGGTGTGACTTCCACCAATACAATAATGTCATATCCACCATTCTAGTATCATATAAAATAACTCCGCTGCCATAAAAATTCCCTAGGCTCTATCTATTCATCTCCCTTCCTGAAATCCTGCCAACAACCCATCTTTTTACTCTCTCCATATTTTTGCCTTTTCCAAAATGTTGTATAGTTGGAATCACACAGTATGTAACTTTTCAAACTGGCTTCCTTATTTAGCACTGTGTATTTAATCTTTCTCCATGTCTTTTCATAGCTTGATAGCTTATTTCTTTCTCTCTAAATATTATTCTATGTATATACCAAGTTTATCCACTTAGCTATTGAAGTACATCTTGGTTATTTACAAGTGTCTGCAATTATGAATAAAACCGCTATAACATTTGTGTGCAGATAAGTTTTCATACCAGTTGGGTAAATATCAAGGAGCACAATTGCTGAATGGTATAGTGATAATCACATTCAGCTTTATAAAAAACTGCCAAACTGTCTTCCAAAGTGACTGTATCATTTTGCATTCTCACCAGCAATGAACAAGAGTCTGTCCTACCAGCATTTGATACTGTCAGTGATTTGGGTTTTGGTTCTTTTAGTAGGTGTGTAGTGGCATCTCATTGTCAATCTCATAATTTTCAATTCTTGTTTGATATAGGCTGCCAGACTTCTTATATGCTTTATTTGCCATAAATATGTCTTCTTTGGCAAGTTATCTGTCTAAATCACTAATTTTTATGTGTTTCTATTTTCTTATTGTTGAATTTTAATAGTTCTTTGTATGTTTTGGCTAAACTATTTTTATCAGATATATCTTTTGCAAGCATTTTCTCTGAATCTTTTCTTTTTCTTTTCATTCTTTTGATAGTCTTTCACAGAGCAGACATTTTAAATTTTACCAGTCAAATTGTTCAATTTGTTCTTTCATAGATAATGCTTTTGGTGTTACCTAAATACTCATTGCCAAACCCAAGGACAACTAGAGTTTCTCCTGTGTATTGTCTAGAAGCTTTTAGGTTTGTGATTTATATTTAGACCTGTGATCCATTTTAAGTTAATTTTTGTAAGAGGTATAAGATCTGCAGCTACATGTCTTCCTTTTTTTTTTTTTATTTTGGATGTTCAGTTGTTCTAGCATCATTAGTTGAAAGGCAATCATTGCTCTATTTTATTGTCTTTGTTTCTTTTTCAAAGATCAGATGCTTGTGTGGGCCTACTTCTGGGCTTTCCATTTTGTTGCATTGATCAACTTGTCAATTATTTCGTTGGTACCACAATATCTTGATCACTGTAGCTTTATAGTAATTCTTGAAGCCAGGTAGTGTCAGTCTTCTATGTTTGTTCTTCTCAGTATTAAAATGGCTATTCTTGATCTTTGTATTTCCATGTAAACGTTACAATCAGTTTGTTGGTGTAGACAGTATAACTTGCTAAGATTTTAATTGTGATCGTGTTGAATTCGTTGATCAATTTGGAACAGACTAACATCTAAGCATGTTGAATGTTCTTATCCTTTAACATGGGCTATCTTTCCATTTGTTTAGTTGTTTCTTTCTTCAGAGTTTTATAGTTTTTCTTCTATAGATTTTGTATTATTTTGTTAGATTTATACCCAAGTATTTCATTATTTTGGTGTTGATGTAAATGGTAGGTTTTTAATTTCAAATTCCAATTGTTCATTGTTGCCTTATAGGAATGCAAGTGACTTTTTAATGACAATCTTAGATGCTTCAACCTTGAAAATAATCACTTATTAGTTCCAGGAGGTTGTCTTGTTCTTGTCAATTCTTTGGGTTTTTCCACATAGACAATCATGTCATATGCCAAAAAAGAAGAAAAAAAAAAAAGATAGTTTTATTTCTTCATTCCCAATTTGTTTGCTTTTTATTTTCTTTTTATATGTCATTCCATTAGCTAGGACTTTAGGTATGATGCTAAATAGGCATGTGGTGAGAGGTATGGCCTTCCCTTTTGCTCTATATCAGGGGAAAGACATTTAATTTTTCAGCATTAAGAATAATGTTAACTGTTGGTTTTCTGTAGATGTTATTTATCAAGT
>NW_007243439.1:0-778 GCF_000164805.1 Carlito syrichta
GGGGAATAAGGCCATCCTTTTGTCTCAGCCTCTTCAAGCGCCAGGATGACAAGCATGAGCCCCCATGTCCAGCCTTTACACCCCTCTCAGGGACCCACCATGAGACCCACTCCCTTCAGATGACCTGGGGCCCCAGAGAAGGCAGCCAGATTCGACCACAGATCCCACCCTTGGGAAGGCCCTGGCTCAGGGCCATGTATCCAAGGAGAGCTCACCCCTCTATCCGCCTTGGTCCCCAGACTGGACCCACTCACTAATCCAGAGGTCACCCCTGGGAAAAAGGAGGGTGTGACTCTCAAACATTCATGGGGGGGATGACCAAGCAAATCAAGCCTGTCTCTTCAGCACTCAGGGTGGCCAAGATGGGAAGATGGCCGGAGCCCAGGTTCTTAGACCAGGCTCGACACCATAGCAAGCCCCCACCTTGACACCAAGAGAAACCCACAAAAGCTTGGATGAGGGCAGGCCTCGGCAGGAGGATCGCCACAGGTCCAGAGTTCAATATGAGGCAGGAAGAACAGGATGTTGACCAAACTGAAAGCCTGTGATCCCAGCAGTTTGGGAGGCTGAGGCTGAGATGAAAACCCAAGTTGAGCAGTTTGAGAGCTGCCAGGGCTACCAATGAGGACACAAAAGAGAGAGGGGAAAAGGAAGAAAGAAATCTAAGTCAACAAAGAAATCCATTCTCTTGCAAACATTCTTCCCTCAGTACTTCCCCCATGCCACCCCAAATACAGGTCCCACAAGCTCAGCAGCTCCCAGCTCCAATGTTCCCCCA
>NW_007243440.1:0-3174 GCF_000164805.1 Carlito syrichta
TAACGCTGGAGTCTGTTATGTGGTCTGGGGTGCAGCAAAACGATCGTGGCTCCCGGGGCCTCGACCTGCTGGGCTCAAGCAGTCCTCCCGCCTCGTAACATGAGCAGCCAGGACTCTGGGACCCACCATGCTTTATTTGATTTTGGGGACCTCTCACTGAGACGGGGTCTGGCCACCTCGCCCGGGCTGGTCTCCAAACCCTGGGCTCAGGCAGCCTCCTGTCTCTACCTCGCAGGGTGCGGGGATGACAACTGTGAACCATGGTGGTTTGCCTGGACTCACACATTCTGTCATTGCAGGCAAGGGAAAGGAATGCCCCGGGACAGAGATCACCACATCCCGTGTAGCCAGGACTATGTGCACCATCAAGTGCAACTCCAGTGTTTGCATTCCAGGAAGCGACCAGCCCAGGTTGGTCTTGAACTCACAGGCTCCAGTGGTCCCCCGCCTATGCCTCCATAGCCACAGGCCGATTGAGTGTCGATCAACTGTCTTTTGAGAACTCTTGGCCCAAGGTTGGGGTCTCCTTTCCAAATGATCTAGGTCTATTCACGATGATGCCAACTCCATACACAAATGGATGCTCTTCTTTTTTTCTTTTTTTTGAGTCTGAGTCTCACTCCATCACCCAAGCTTTAGGGCAGTGACTCTGTCCCGGCCACCACAGCCTCTGTCCGCCAGGCCCAAACAAACCTTTCTCCAGCCTTCTGAGGAGCCGGAATGACGGACGCATGCCACCACACTCAGCTCATTTGGAATGGAGGGTAGACACAAGGTCTCGCCAAGTTGCCCGGGTGCATCTCGGCCCAGGGACTCAGTCTGGCCACTGGCCTTGGCTTCCCAAAGCACTGGGATGAAGAGTCTGAGCTGCCCGACCCAGTCTCGAACCTTCATCAAAAATGAATCAGAAGACCTGGTGCGGTGGCCCACGTGTAGAATCCCAGCACTCTGGCAGGCTGAGGCGGGAGGATGGCTGGAGCCCAGGAGGCCAAGGTCAGCCCAGGCCATGCAGGGAGACCCCATCTCTGCACCCATCCAAACTAGGAGTCTGGGGTTGAGGTGCCTGTCATCCCAGCCACTCCGGAGGCTGAAGTGGGAGGATCACCAGAGCTCACAGTTTTGAAGCTGGCAGAGAATGATGGTCATGTCCTCGGGCCACAGCCTGGGCCACTGAGCCAGACCTGTCTCCAAAAACATCAGAATCATACACAGATTCTCAACTGCGTGTGGTGTGTTCACAGGGCGTCTGGCTTAAGATCCAGGAAAAATGGGATTGGGGGAAGAATTGTCCCCGGGTGATGAATGTGTCCCTGGCCTTTCAGGGCAGAAGGTCCTCATTGCCGAGTCAGATGGTCAGTCTGCCTGGGGTACATTTCTCACCTCAGAGAGGAAAGCCAGCATGAACTGGACCTGGGAGACTCAGGAACTCCCGCAACAAGGTGGAGGAAGACATTCTCCAGGGGTTTGTTGGGGCTGGAAGGTGCTGAGCTTGGGGGACCCTCACACGTGGGGGTGGTGGGCAGAGAAAGACTGAGGGCAGGATGTTTGCTTGAGAAGGGATTTGTTTCTTTCTTTATTTTCTTTCCTCACTAGTTTGCCCAGGCTGCTCTCAAACCGCCCAATTCAGGCTATCCTCTCGGCCTAGGCCTCACAAACTGCTGCAGTCACAGGCTTTCTTTCATCAACATCCTGATCTTCATGCCTGGTCTTGAACTCTGGGCTAGAGGCAATCCTCCTGCCGAGGCCTGCCCTCACCCAAGGTCTTCTGGGTTTTGCTTAAGGTCGAGATTGGGGCTTACTATTGTGTCCAACCTGGTCTTGAGCTCCTGACATCCGGCCCATCACCCCGACTTGGCCTCCCCAAATGCCAAGGAGACAGGTGTGCATTGCCTGGCCGTCTCCACCCCACCAAGGTTTTGAGAGTCATGGCCTCCCTTTCCCCGAGGCGGCTCCTTGGAGGAGCAAGTGGATCCACCATTGGGAATGAGGAGGGCAGCGGTTGAGTGCCCTAGCAGGGACATGCCCCTGCACCATGTGCTTCCCCCATGGAGGGTTCTGTGGGTCTCTTTGGCCCCCCTTTCTGGGTTCCTAGGTCATTGGAATGGAACAGGCTTTGCGTTGGGGCCCCGAGAGGTTTGTGGAGGCTGAGTGTGGGTGCTCACTCCTGTCATCTCAGCACTCTGGGAGGCCGAGGTGAGAGAATGGCCTGAGCACCTGGGTTCAAGAACAGCATGGGCACCTTGGCGACATCTCGTTTCTATAAAAAGTTTAGAAAAATGAGCCGAACAAGGTGGCAAATTCCTGTTGATTCGGCCACTTGGGAGACTGCAATGGTAGGATTGCTGGATCCCAGCCTGGGAGGCCATGGTGACCAATAGTAGGCCCCTGTGCTCCGACCTGGGCAAGAGGGTCATAGGGTTGGCATACCTGGGCACATTTCTCACATCAGAGAGGAGAGCTGCCAGGAACCTGTCCATGGAACCTCAGGAAATTCTGCACCAAAGTGGGAGCAGCCATTAGGAAGGATTGTGGCTAAATGGTGCCAACCTTGGGAGACCCTCACATGTGGGGGTGTGGGGGGGAAAGGACAGATGGCAAAAGATTTTCAGGAGAATGAATTGCTTTCTTTTTCTTTCTTTCTTTATTTTTCTTTCCTTCCTTCCTTCCTTCCTTCCTTCTTTCCTCCTTTCTTTCCTTCTTTCTTTCTTTCTTTTTTTCTTTCTTTCTTTCTTTCTTTCTTTCTTTCTTTCTTTCTTTCTTTCTTTCTTTCTTTCTTTCTTTCTTTCTTTCGGTCTTTTCTTTCCTCTCTAGGCTGCCTAGGCTACTCTCTAACCACCTACTCAGGCCATCCTCTTGGTCTGGACCTCCCAAACTGCTGCGATCTCAGGCTTTCCATTTGATCACCATCCTGGCCTCCTGCCTGGTCTTGAACTCTGGGTCAGAGGTGATCCTTCTGCTGAGGTCTGTCCTCGTCCAAGGTTTTCTGGGTTTTGTTTAAGGTCGAGATGGGGGTTTGCTATGGTGTCCAGCCTTGCTTGAGCTCCCGGAATCCGGCCATCATCCCATCTTGGACTCACTGTGTGCCGAGGAGACAGGCGTATATCGCCCGGCCATCCCCACCCCCATGAAGTTTTTAGAGTCACGACCTCCCTTTCAATGAGGTGGCCCCTGGGA
>NW_007243441.1:0-790 GCF_000164805.1 Carlito syrichta
GTAGATTTATTGATAGAAGAACCCTGGAAACAAATTTCCTCTCGTTTAGTAGCATGATGCCATGTAGTTTCCAATATATGAGGATTGTTAAAACTCACATTCATGCTTCGAATCCCTGATTCTACTATAGCCGTCAGCAAGATGCCCTGTAGATTTTCAGGACTGAGGATACGTATAAGGCAGATTCCTTCTTTTTAGCATCAGCCTTGCAGCTACCTGTATATGAGTACTCCTGTTCATAAATATATGCGTCGAAAGCTTGATCCCTGTTTAGATCTTAGGAAGACGCCGTATATTTTTTTGGAGATTGAGAAATCATGTCACCCACATTCCTTGTACTTTCTTAGGAAAAGTTAGTGCATTTGTCTGTATATGAGCATTTCATTTCCCTAGTTAATTCTTCAAAAACCCAAATTCCTGTTTACCCCTTAGCAAGAATCCCTGATGTTTTATAAGAATAGAGGACACGTGCAAACCAGATTCCTTATTCTCCTTTAGCAATAGACAGTGCAGTTCCCTGTATATGAGGACTCCCATTATCCAGATCCATACTCCCAAAACCTGAATGGTGGTTATCTCTTAGCAAGATGGTCTGTAGGTTTTTGGGATGGAAGCCTTGTGTAACCAAGATTCCTTATTGTTCCATAGTAACAGGTCGTGTAGTGTTCTGTATATGAGGACTCCCATTTACTGAAATTCCTGCTTCATTCTCAGCAAGACGCCAAGATATGTCCCAGGTGACCTAGAATTCCAGTTGCTTGGATGTCAAGAGAAGACTCCCATAAAGTTC
>NW_007243442.1:0-307 GCF_000164805.1 Carlito syrichta
GTTTATTAGCATGATGCTATGTAGTTTCCTGTATATGAGGATTGTTATTACCCACATTCATGCCTCGAATCCCTGATTCTACTATAGCCGTCATCATAATGCCCTGTAGATTTTCAGGACTGAGGATGCGTACAACACAGATTCCTTCTTTTTAGCATCAGCCGTGCAGCTACCTGTATATAAGTACTCCTGATCATAAATATATGCGTTGAAAGCTTGATCCTTGTTTAGATCTTAGGAAGACGCCGTATATTATTTTGGAGATTGAGAAATCATGTCCCCCACATTCCTTGTACTTTCTTAGGAA
>NW_007243443.1:0-6107 GCF_000164805.1 Carlito syrichta
CTGATGCTAAAAAGAAGGAATCTCCCTTATACGTATCCTCAGTCCTGAAAATCTACAGGGTATCTTGCTGACGGCTATAGTAGAATCAGGGATTCGAAGCATGAATGTGAGTTTTAACAATCCTCATATATTGGAAACTACATGGCATCATGCTACTAAACGAGAGGAAATTTGTTTTCCAGGGTTCTTCTATCAATAAATCTACATGACTTCTTACTAAGGGCTAAACAAGAATCAGGGTGTTGAAACAGGAATCAAGGGGAAGAGTGTCTGAACATACAGGACACTACATGGCCTCCAACTAAGTACGAATAAAGAATAATTGGTGTACACGCCCTCAATCCAAAAAATTCCCGGGTTGTCTGCTATGGGACAAACAAGAAAGAGATCTTCGAGCTCTCCACATGTTTCGCAGCATTTTAACATGAGGATATTATGAATCGGTCATTTCAGGACTCCTGCAACATTCTGGTTCTCTTAAAATTTATAAATGGTATTGGGCACTCCAAGTCCGTTAGGTTCCTCAGAACAATTAAGGCCAGATTCCAGGACAAAAAGTATCTTCTTGCCATAATTGGATGTAATTCTGTTCTTAAGGTGAACCCTCTAATCGTTCACCTTCAGTGTCTCTTTTGATTTTGAGAAGGGACAAGTATTTTGCACTTTCCAAATGTTTACTACGTACTTTTAATGGTAACCAGGAATAATGGAATCCACGAACCTAGGAAATATCTGAGCATCTGTCTGTTGATATAATGAATTTGGAATCCAAATTGACAAGAAAAATCAAGGCATCTTACTAAGAATTAAAAGGAAATTCGGTTGTAGGGTTCTCATTTCCGGAATCCACATGGCCCCATAATGCGGTTTAATCAGCAATCTGGGCTTCTGGAGCCCTACGTTTTCACAGCTACTTGCTCCGTGGATAGGCTAAATCTGTCATTACAGATACTCAGGATATTTCTTGTCCTCTTATTAGTTGTAATCAAGGATTTGGCTCTAGAAATCCTTTTGTTTCCTGGGACCATCTATGACCATAATCATATAACCCCGAATCAAAAGGTATATTGGTTCAAAATTCCTCGATTCAGGTGACTTCAAAGTACAGAAAATTCTTGTGAGTGGGCAGGTGGGAATTGGGGTTTTGTGTTTGGAATATTCCACGTTTTGGGGAGGTCTTGTGAAGGGGAACCAGGAATCTTGGTTTCCAGTTCCCAAAGAACATTATGGACGTCTTTCTCTTCATATCCACAAAACTGGAATTCTTGGTCACCAGGAACTGTCTCGGCATCCTGCAGAGTGAAGCAGGAATCTGGGTAATGGAGCTCGTCATATACAGGAAACTACACGTCATATTGCTAAAGAATTATAAGGAATCTTTTTATAAGAGTCCTCAATCCCAAAAACTGCAGGCCGTCTTCCTAAGACGTATCCAAGAATCAGGTTTTTGAAGGAGAAATCTGGGTAATGGGAGTCCTCACATGAAGAAAACTTCACTGCGGTTTGCTAAGTAAGAATAAGGAATATGCGTTACTCGGGTCCTCAATCCCAAAGAAGCTTAAGGTCATCTTGCTATGGGCTAAACACGAATCATGGGATTTTCGAGCATGAATCTGGAAAGTGGCGTCCTTATTGACAGAAACTACATGACCTTTTGCTAAGAAAGAGTGAGGAATGTGGGTTACACTAGTCCTCAGTCCTAAAAATCTACAGAGCATCTTGGAAACTTCTGTAAAGAATCAGAGTTTCGAAGGAGGATGCATCTAATGAGAGTCCTAATATACAGGAAAATACACAACCCCTTGCCAAGGAAGAAAAAGAATCTGGGTTATATCAGTACTCAGCCCTCAAAATCAATAGGTCATCTGCTGTGCGTTAAACAAGAATCAGGGTTCAGAAGCTGGAACATAGGCAAAGCAGTCCGCCTATGCAGAATCTACATGATGTCTAGCTAAGGAGACCTAAGAAACCTCTTTTACACAGTTCGTCCATCACAATATGTACATGACATTTTGCTAATGGCAAAGCAAGAATCATGGTTTCCAAATAGGATTCTGGGGAAAGGGTTTACTCACATACAAGACATTAAATGTCCCCTCGGTATAAAGAATAAGGAATCTGTGATACACTAGTCCACAATCCGAAAAATTCTCAGGGCGTCTTACTGCGGTATGAACAACAATCAAGGCTTCGAGCTCGTCTCATGTTTCTGAGATATTTGGCTTGTGGGTATTATGAATCAGTAATTTCAGGATTCCAGAAATATTCTGGTTCTCTTGAGAGTGTAATCGGGTGTCTGGTAGAACAAATCCCTTAAATTCCTCGGGAAAATTAAGGCCAGATTCCCGGAAAAAAGTATCATATTGCCGCATCTGGATGTAACATTGGTCTTAAGAAGAACTTGTTAATCCTTAAATTTCCGTTTGTATTTTATTTGTAGAGGGCCGACGGTTTTGCAGTTGCCAAATATTGAGTACGAATTAATAAAAGTTAACCAGGATCCATGGATTCCAGGTCCCTAGGAAACATCTGGGCATCTGCATTTTTGTACACAGAGTTTTGGAATCCACATGTACAGGTAAAATCAGGGCATCTTGCTGAAAACGGAAAGGGTATCCGGTTCTTGGAGTTCTCAATCCCCTAAATCTACAAAGTGTCTTGATCAGGTTTAATCAGCAATCTGGATTTCTATGTCGCCTCATTTTTACTGTGTTTTTTGTAGAGGGAACAGGAATCGTGGGTAACAATTCCTCAAGAACTTTATGGGAGTCTTTCTCTTGATATCCAAGCGACTGGAATTCTAGGTCACCAGGACATATCTTGGCGTCTTGCTGAGAATGAAGCAGGAATTTCAGTAATGGGAGTCCTCATATACAGAACACTACACGACCTGTTACTATGGAACAATAAGGAATCTTGGTTACACGAGGCCTCCATCCCAAAAACCTACAGACCGTCTTGCTAAGAGATAACCACCATTCACGTTTTGGGAGTAGGAATCTGGATAATGGGAGTCCTCATATACAGGGAACTGCACTGTCTATTGCTAAAGGAGAATAAGGAATCTGGATACACGAGTCCTCCATCCCTATAAAACTTTAGTGTTTCTTGCTAAGGGAAAAACGCGAATTTGAGTTTTTGAAGAATTAACTAGGGGAATTAAATGCTCATATACAGACAAATGCACTGACTTTTCCTAAGAAAGTACAAGGAATGTGGGTGACATGATTTCTCAATCTCCAAAAAAATACATAGCGTCTTCCTAAGATCTAAACAAGGATCAAGCTTTCGACGCATGTATTTATGAACAGGAGTACTCATATACAGGTAGCTGCACGGCTGATGCTAAAAAGAAGGAATCTGCGTTATACGCATCCTCAGTCCTGAAAATCTACAAGGCATCTTGCTGACGGGTATAGTAGACTCAGGGATTCGAGGCATGAATGTGGGTAATAGCAATCCTCATATACAGGAAACTACATGGCCTCATGCTAATAAACAAGAGGAAATCTGTTTTACACTGTTCTCTATCAATAAATCTACATGACTTCTTACTAAGGGCTAAGCAAGAATCAGGGTTTCGAAACAGGAATCAAGGGAAAGAGTGTCTGCACATACAGGGCACTACATGGCCTCCAACTAAGTACGAATAAAGAATCTTTGTTTTACACGCCCTCAATCCAAAAAATTCCCAGGTTGTCTGCTATGGGACAAACAAGAAACAGATCTTCGAGCTCCCCACATGTTTCTGAGCAATTTAACATGAGGATATTATGAATCGGTCATTACTGGACTCCTGCAACATTCTGGTTCTCTTAAAATTTGTAAATGGTATTGGGCACTCCAAGTCCGTTAGGTTCCTCAGAACAATTAAGGCCAGATTCCAGGACAAAAAGTAACTTCTTGCCATAATTGTATGTAACTCTGGTCTTAAGGTGAACCCTTTAATCCTTCCCCTTCCCTGTCTCTTGTGATTTGGGGAAGGGACAAGGATTTTGCACTTTCCAAATGTTTACTACGTACTTTTAATGGTAACCAGGAATCATGGAATCCACGAACCTAGGAAATTTCTGAGCATCTGTCTTTTGATATACTGAATTTGGAATCCAAATCGACAAGAAAATTCAGGGCATCTTACTAAGAATTAAAAGGAAATTCGGTTGGAGAAGTTCTCATTTTCCGGAAACTACAGGGCCCATTAATGAGGTTGAATCAGCAATCTGGGTTTCTGGGGCCCTACGTTTTCAGTGCTACATGATCCGTGGATAGGCTAAATCTGTCACTATATATCCTCAGGATCTTTCTGGTCCTCTTATTAGTTGTAATCAAGGATTTGGCTCTACAAATCCTTTTGTATCCTGGGACCATCTATGACCATAATCACATACCCCAGAATCAAAGGGTATATTGGTATAAAATTCCTCGATTCAGGTGACCTCAAATTACAGAAAATTCTTGTGGGTGGGCAGGTAGGAATTGGGGTTTGTGTTTGGAATATTCCTCGTTTTGGGGAGGTCATGTGAAGGGGAACTGGAATCTTGGATTCCAGTTCCCGAAGAACATTATGGACGTCTTTCTCTTTATATCCACAAAACTGGAATTCTTTGTCACCAGGAACTGTCTCGGCATCCTGCAGAGTGAAGCAGGAAGCTGGGTAATGGAGCTCGTCATATACAGGAAACTAGACGTCATATTGCTAAGGAATTATAAGGAATCTTCTTTATATGAGTCCTCAATCCCAAAAACTGCAGGCCGTCTTCCTAAGACGTAACCAAGAATCAGGTTTGTGAAGGAGAAATCTGGGTAATGGGAGTCCTCACATGAAGGAAACAACACTGCGGTTAGCTAAGTAAGAATAAAGAATCCGCGTTACTCGGGTCCTCAATCCCAAAGAAACTTAAGGTCATCTTACTATGGGCTAAACACGAATCATGGTATTTTCGAGTATGAATCTGGAAAGTAGCGTCCTTATTGACAGAAATTACATGTCCATTTGCTAAGAAAGAGTAAGGAATCTGGGTTACACGATACCTCAGTCCTAAAAATCTACAGAGCATTTAGGAAACTTCTATAAAAAATCTGAGTTTCGAAGCAGGATGCATCTAATGAGAGTCCTAATATACAGGAAAATACACAGCTCCTTGCCAAGGAAGAAAAAGAATCGGGGTTATAGCAGTCCTCAGTCCTTAAAATCAACAGGCTGTCTTCTGTCGGTTAAACAAGAAACAGCGTTCAGAATCTGGAACATAGGCAATAGCAGTCCGCCTATGCAGAATCTACATAATGTCTAGCTGAAGAGATCTAAAATACCTCTTTTACACGGTTCGTCCATCACAATATCTACATGACATGTTGCTAATGGCAAAGCAAGAATAATGGTTTCCAAACAGGTTTCTGGGGAAAGGGATTCCTCACATACAAGACATTAAACGACCCCTCGGTATAAAAGAATAAGGAATCTGTGATACACTAGTCCACAGCCAAAAAATTCTCAGGGCGTCTTTCTGCGGTATAAACAACAATCATGGCTTCGAGCTCGTCTCATGTTTCTGAGATATTTGGCTTGTGGGTATTATGAATCAGTCTTTTCAGGACTCCAGCAATATTCTGGTTCTCTTGAGAGTTGTAATCGGGTGTCTGGTAGTACAACTCCCTGACTTACTCGGGAAAATTAAGGCCAGATTCCCAGAAAATAGTATCATATTGCCGCATCTGGATGTAACATTGGTCTTAAGAAGAACTTGTTAATCCTTAAATTTCCGTTTGTACTTTATTTGTAGAGGCGCCGATGGTTTTGCAGTTGCCAAATATTTAGTACGAATTAACAAAAGTTTACAAGGATCCATGGATTCCAGGTCCCTAGGAAACATCTGGGCATCTGCATTTTTGTACACAGAGTTTTGGAATCCACATGGACAGGGAAAAACAGGGCATCTTGCTGAAAACGGAAAGCGAATCTGGTTCTTGGAGTCCTCAATCGCCTAAATCTACAAAGTGTCTTGATCAGGTTTAATCAGCAATCTGTGCTTCTATGTCGCCTCATTTTCAGTGTGTGTATTGAAGAGGGAACAGGAATCGTGGGTTCCAATTCCTCAAGAACTTTATGG
>NW_007243443.1:6176-6934 GCF_000164805.1 Carlito syrichta
CTTTCTCTTGATATCCAAGAAACTGGAATTCTAGGTCACCAGGACATATCTTGGCGTCTTGCTGAGAATGAAGCAGGAATTTCAGTAATGGGAGTCCTCATATACAGAACACTACAGGACCTGTTACTATGGAACAATAAGGAATCTTGGTTACACGAGGCCTCCATTCCAAAAACCTAAAGACCGTCTTGCTAAGAGATAACCACCATTCAGGATTTGGGAGTAGGAATCTGGAAAATGGGAGTCCTCATATACAGGGAACTGCACTGTCTATTGCTAAAGGAGAATAAGGAATCCGGTTTACACGTGTCCTCCGTCCCTATAAAACTTCAGGGTTTCTTGCTAAGGGCTAAACAGGATTTGGGGTTTTGAAGAATTAACTACGGAAATGAAATGCATATATACAGACAAATGCATTGACTTTTCTTAGCAAAGTACAAGGAATGTGGGTGACATGATTTCTCAATCTCCAAAAAAGTATACGGCGTCTTCCTAAGATCTGAACAAGGATCAAGTTATCGACTCATGTATTTATGAACGGGAGTACTCATATACAGGTAGCTTCATGGCTGATGCTAAAAAGAAGGAATCTGCGTTATACGCTTCCTCAGTCCTGAAAATCTACAGGGCATCTTGCTGACGGCTATAGTAGAATCAGGGATTACAGGCATGAATATGGGTAATAGCAATCCTCATATACAGGAAACTACATGGCCTCATGCTAATAAACGAGAGGAAATCTGTTTTCCACGGTTCCT
>NW_007243443.1:7087-9244 GCF_000164805.1 Carlito syrichta
TTCCTCAGAACAATTAAGGCCAGATTCCAGGACAAAAAGTATCTTCTTGCCATAATTTGATGTAACTTGGGTCTTAAGGTGAACCCTCTAATCCTTCGCCTTCCGTGTCTTGTTATTTTGAGAAGGGCCAAGGATTTTGCACTTTCCAAATGTTTACTACGTACTTTTACTGGTAACCAGGAATCAAGAAATCCACGAACCTAGGATATTTCTGAGCATCTCTCTTTTGATATACTTTATTTGGAATCCAAATCGACAAGATAAATCAGGGCATCTCACTACGAATTAAAAGGAAATTCGGTTGTAGGAGTTCTCATTTTCTGGAATCTACAGGGACCCTTAATGAGGTTTAATCAGCAATCTGGGCTTCTGGGGCCCTACGTTTGCAGAACCACTTGCTCCGTGGATAGGCTAAATCTGTTATTACAGATCCTCAGGATCTTTCTGGTCCTCTTATTTGTTGTAATCAAGGAATTGGCTCTAGAAATCCTTATGTTTCCTGGGACCATCTATGACCATAATCATATACCCCAGAATCAAAGGGTATATTGGTACAAAATTCCTCGATTCAGGTGACCTCAAAGTACAGAAAATTCTTGTGGGTGAGCAGGTAGGAATTGGGGTTTTGTGTTTGGAATATTCTACGTTTTGGGGAGGTCTTGTGAAGGGTAACCAGGAATCTTGGATTCCAGTTCCCAAAGAACATTATGGACGTCTTTCTCTTCATATCCACAAAACTGGAATTCTTGGTCACCAGGAACTGTCTTGGCATCCTGCAGAGTGAAGCAGGAAGCTGGGTAATGGAGGTCGTCATATACAAGAAACTACACATAATATTGCTAAGGAATTATAAGGAATCTTCTTTATATGAGTCCTCAATCCCAAAAACTGCAGGCCGTCTTCCTAAGACGTAACCAAGAATCAGGTTTGTGAAGGAGAAATCTGGGTAATGGGAGTCCTCACATGAATAAAACTTCACTGCGGTTTGCTAAGTAAGAATAAGGAATCGCGTTACTCGGGTCCTCAATCCCAAAGAAGCTTAAGGTCATCTTGCTATGGGCTAAACACGAATCATGGTATTTTCGAGCATGAATGTGGAAAGTGGCGTCATTATTTACAGAAACTACATGACCTTCTGCTAAGAAAGAGTAAGGAATCGGGGTCCTCAGTCCTAAAAATCTACAGATCATCTTGGAAACTTCTATGAAGTATCAGAGTTTCAAAGCAGGATGCATCTAATGAGAGTCCTAATATACAGGAAAATACACAGCCCCTTGCCACGGAAAAAAAAGAATCGGGGTTATAGCAGTCCTCAGTCCTTAAAATCAACAGGCCATCTGCTGTGGGTTAAACATGAATCAGGGTTCAGATGCTGGAACATAGGCAAAGCAGTCCGCCTATGCAGAATCTACATGATGTCTAGCTAAGGAGAACTAAGAAACCTCTTTTACACGGTTCATCCATCACAATATCTACATGACATGTTGTTAATGGGAAAGCAAGAATCATGGTTTCCAAATAGGATTCTGGGGAAAGGGATTCCTCACATACAACACATTAAACGACCCCTCGGTAAAAAAGAATAAGGAATCTGTGATACACTAGTCCACAATCCGAAAAATTCTCATGGCGTCTTACTGCGGTATGAACAACAATCAAGGCTTCGAGCTCGTCTCATGTTTCTGAGATATTTGGCTTGTGGTTATTATGAATCAGTCATTTCAGGACTCCAGCAATATTCTGATTCTCTTGAGAGTTGTAATCGGGTATCTGGTACAACAAATCCCTTTACTTCCTCGGGAAAATTAAGGCCAGATTCCCGGAAAAAAGTATCATATTGCCGCATCTGGATGTAACATTTGTCTTAAGAAGAACTTGTTAATCCTAAATTTCCGTTTTTACTTTATTTGTAGAGGCACCGACGGTTTTGGAGTTGCCAAATAATTATTATGAATTAATAAAAGTTAACCAGGATCCATGGATTCCAGGTCCCTAGGAAACATCTGGACATCTGCAATTTTGTACACAGAGTTTTGGAATCCACATGGACAGGGAAAATCAGGGCATCTTGCTGAAAACCGAAAGGGAATCCGGTTATTGGAGTTCTCAGTCGCCTAAATCTACAAAGTGTCTTGATCAGGTTTAATCAGCAATCTG
>NW_007243444.1:0-1302 GCF_000164805.1 Carlito syrichta
ATCTTGGATTCCAGTTATCAAAGAACATTATGGAGGTCTTTCTCAACATATCCACAAAACTGGAATTCTTGGTCACCAGGAACTGTATTGGCTTCCTGCATAGTGAAGCAGGAATCTGGGTAATGGAGCTAGTCATATACAGGAAACTACACGTCATATTGCTAAGGAATTATAAGGAATCTTCTGTATATGAGTACTCAATCCCAAAAACTGCAGGCCGTCTTCCTAAGACGTAAGCAAGAATCAGGTTTTTGAAGGAGAAATCTGGGTAATGGGAGTCCTCACAAGAAGAAAACTTCACTGCGGTTTGCTAAGTAAGAATAAGGAATCTGCGTGACTCGGGTCCTCAATCCCAAAGAAGCTTAAGGTCATCTTGTTATGGGCTAAACAGGAATCATGGTATTTTCGAGCATGAATCAGGAAAGTGTCGTCCTTATTTACAGAAACTACATGATCTTTTGCTAAGAAAGAGTAAGGAATCTGGGTTACACGAGTCTTCAGTCCCAAAAATCGACAAAGCATCTTGGAAACTTCTATAAAGAATCAGAGTTTCGAAGCAGGATGCCTCTAATGAGAGTCCTAATATACAGGAAAACACACAGCCCCTTTCCAAGGAAGAAGAAGAATCAGGGTTATAGCAGTCCTCAGTCCTTAAAATCAACAGGACATCTGCTGTGCATTAAACAAGTATCAGGGTTCTGAAGCTGGAATATAGGCAATAGCAGTTCGCCTATGCAGAATCTACTTGATGTCTGCTTAAGGAGAACTAAGAAACCTCTTTTACACGGTTCCTCCATCACAATATCTACTTGACATGCTGCTAATGGAAAACAAGAATCATGGTTTCCAAACAGGATTCTGGGGAAAGGGATTTCTCATATACAAGACATTAAAGGACCCCTCGGCATAAAAGAATATGGAATCTGTGATACACTAGTCCACAATCTGAAAAATTCTCAGGGCGTCTTACTGCGGTATGAACAACAATCAAGGCTTCGAGCTCGTCTCATGTTTCTGAGATATTTGGCTTGTGGGTATTATGAATCAGTCATTTCAGAACTCCAACAATATTTGGGATCTCTTCAGAATTGTAATCGGTTGTCTGGTAGTACAAATCCCTTAACATCCTCGGGAAAATTAAGGCCAGATTCCCGGAAAAAAAGTATCACATTACCGCATCTGGATGTAACATTGGTCTTAAGAAGAACTTGTTAATCCTTCAATTTCCGTTTGTACTTTATATGTAGAGGCGCCGACGGTTTTGCAGTTGCCAAATATTTAGTACGAATTAATAAAAGTTAA
>NW_007243445.1:0-1037 GCF_000164805.1 Carlito syrichta
CGGTCCCTACATTTTCAGAGCTACTTGCTCCGTAGATACGCTAAATCTATCATTACAGATCCTCAGGATCTTTCTGGTCCTCTTGTTAGTTGTAATCAAGGATTTTCCCCTAGAAATCCTTTTATTTCCTGGGACCATCTATAACCATAATCATATTCCCCAGAATCAACAGGTATATTGGTACAAAATTCCTCGATTCAGGTGTATTCAAAGTACAGAAAATTCTTGTGGGTGGGCAGGTAGGAATTGGGATTTTGGGTTTGGAATATTCCACATTTTGGGGAGGTCTTGTGAAGGGGAACCAGGAGTCTTGGATTCGAGTTCCCAAAGAACATTATGGAAGTCTTTCTTTTGATATGCAAAAAGCTGGAATTCTCGGTCACCAGGAACTGTCTCAGCAACCTGCAGAGTGAGGCAGGAAACTGGGTAATGGTCGTCGTAATATACAGGAAACTTCACGGAATATTGATAAGGAAGTATAAGGAACCTTCCTTATATGAGTCCTCAATCCCAAAAACTACAGGCTGTCTTCCTAAGACTTAATCACGAATCAGGTTTTTGAAGTAAGAATCTGGGTAATGGTAGTCATCACATAAAGGAAACGCCACTGCCTATTTCTGAGTAAGAATATGGAATCTTTGATTCTCGGGTCCTCAATCTCAAAAATTTTGAGAGCACCTTGAAAAATTCTAAAAACAATCAGAGTTTCAAAGCAGAATGTATCTAATGACAGTCCTAATATACAGCAATATACACAGGCACTTGCCAAGGAAGAGAAAGAATCGGGGTTATAGCAGTCCTCAGAACTTAAAATCAACAGGTCATCTGCTGTGGACTAAACAAGAATCAGGGATTAGAAGCTGGAACATAGGTAACAGCAGTCCTCGTATGCAGAATCTGTATGATATCTTGCAAAGGAGAACTAAGAAACCTCTTTTACACAGTTCCTCCATCACAATATCTACGTGACATCTTGGTAATGGCAATACAGGGATCATGGATTCCAAACAGTATTCTGGGGAAAGGGAGTCCTCATA
>NW_007243446.1:0-1382 GCF_000164805.1 Carlito syrichta
AGTTTTCAGTGTGCACATCTTTCGCCTTTTTGGTTAAGTTGATTCTAATAGTCTAGCTATGATATTGTAAATAAATGGTCTTCTGTATTATTTTTCAAATTTTTCACTGTTAGTGTAAAGAAACATAACTGATGCTTACATATTGATTTTGTATCCTGCAACTTTGCTGAATTTGTTGATCATTTTCAGAAATAATGGTATCCTTAGAGTTTTCTAATACAAAGTTATGTCTTGGCAAACAGATAATTCTAATTATTTCTTTCCAGTTGGTATGCCCCTAATATATTTTTCATTTCTGTTGAAACTTGCTTTCTTGCTTAAGCTAGGACTTCCAGTCCTATGTCAAGCAAGTGTAGTGAGGCTGGCATTCTTGTCTTATTCCTGATTTCAGTGGAGAAAGCTTTTAATTTTTGACTATTGAGTATATTTGCTGTGGGTTTTCCATGTGTACCCTTGATTAAGTTTGGCAACTTCATTCTTTACCTAATAATTATTGTTTTTAATCATGAAAGTTTATTGAATATTGTCAGATGCTTTTTTTTTGCATCAGTTGAGAAAACCACTTGTTTTTACTTCACTTTCCTATGTGTTTTATTAACTTGATTTCCATATGTTGAACTAGCCTTGCACTGAAGAAATGAATCCCAGTTTGTCATGATGTACAATCTTTCTAATGTACTTTTGAATTCTATGGCGAACATTTGTTGAAAATTTTTGTACAAATATGCATAAGGAATACTGGTATAGTTTTCTTGTAGTTTTTTCTTCCAGAAATGGATAATATAAGATGACTATAGAATGTATTCCTTTGATGGGAGGCTTTTGGATACTAAATCAAGTTTACACTACTTAAATGTGTGTACAGATTTTCTATTTATTCATGAATTCAGTCTTGGTAGGTTAAATTTAGGAACTTGCTCATTACATCAAGGTTATCCAATTAATTGGCTTACAATTAACAGTACTCAAAGACTGCAGGATGATACATTTAAAGTGCTGAAAGTAAAGAAAAACTGGCAACCAAGAATTTGGTATCCAGCAAACTGTTTTTCCAAATGAGAAGAACATTCCTGGATAAAGAAAAGCTGATGAAGATAATGACTACCAAATGTGCCATCGAACAAATGCCAAAGAGCGTTCCTCTAGTTGAAATGAAAGGATGTCAGATGGTAAAACAACCCTTTTAACAGGGGCTGAACTAATTTTTGTTTCCACCAGCAGTGCATGAGTGTTCTCCTTTCTCTGTAACTTCATCAAGATTGGTTCTTCTTTGACTTTTTAATAATTGCCATTTTGACTGGTGTGAGAAGGATCCTTGCTCTGGTTTTGGCTTGCATTGCTCTTATTAATAGTGGTGAACATGCCAGGCTCAGTGGCTCAGC
>NW_007243447.1:0-932 GCF_000164805.1 Carlito syrichta
ATATAAGATGACTATAGAATGTATTCCTTTGATGGGAGGCTTTTGGATACTAAATCAAGTTTACACTACTTAAATGTGTGTACAGATTTTCTATTTATTCATGAATTCAGTCTTGGTAGGTTAAATTTAGGAACTTGCCCATTACATCAAGGTTATCCAATTAATTGGCTTACAATTAACAGTACTCAAAGACTGCAGGATGATACATTTAAAGTGCTGAAAGTAAAGAAAAACTGGCAACCAAGAATTTGGTATCCAGCAAACTGTTTTTCCAAATGAGAAGAACATTCCTGGATAAAGAAAAGCTGATGAAGATAATGACTACCAAATGTGCCATCGAACAAATGCCAAAGAGAGTTCCTCTAGTTGAAATGAAAGGATGTCAGATGGTAAAACAACCCTTTTAACAGGGGCTGAACTAATTTTTGTTTCCACCAGCAGTGCATGAGTGTTCTCCTTTCTCTGTAACTTCATCAAGATTGGTTCTTCTTTGACTTTTTAATAATTGCCATTTTGACTGGTGTGAGAAGGATCCTTGCTCTGGTTTTGGCTTGCATTGCTCTTATTAATAGTGGTGAACAGCCAGGCTCAGTGGCTCAGCCTGTAATCCTGCACTTTGGGAGGCTTAGGTGAGTCGTTTGCCTGAGCCCGTGGGTACGAGACCTGCCTGGGCAACTTGACGAGAACTCCTCTCTAAAATTAGCCAAAAAATTATCCGGGCATGGTAGCGCATGCCTGTAATACCAGCTACTTGGAGCTGAGGTGGAAAGATCGCTGGAACCCAACAGGTCAAGGCTGCAGTAGCTGGGAGCGGCCACTGCACTCCAGTCTGGGTGACAGAGTGAGACTCCAATTAAAAAAAAAATAGTGTTGAACATTTTTTTCTTGTTTACTGTGCATTTTTGTCTTCTTTTGAGAATTTTCTGTTCATT
>NW_007243448.1:0-813 GCF_000164805.1 Carlito syrichta
GGTGTAGGGAAATGCTGTTGATTTTATTAGTTGGACTCTTCACGTATCTGCAGTGCAGTGGTCACTCTCAGAGCCACTGCAGCCTCCATCTGCTGAGCTCAGGTCATCCATCTACCTCAGCCTTCCACGTGGCAGGGACTACATGCATGCACTACCACGGTCAGCTCATTTTAGGTACAGACAAGTTCTCGCCAAGTTGCAGAGACTGGTCTTGAGCCCGGGATCTGGCAATCATCTCACCTCCGTCTCTCAGAGTGCTGGAATTACAGTCATGAGCCACTCACCCAGGCTTGCTAATGGTTTTAGAGTGTAGATTTTGCATATCTAAGAGTCTCTTGGTGGAATCTTTAAGTTTTTCTAGATATAGACTCTTTCCCCCACAAAAAGAGAAAATTTAACGCTTCTTATTTTGATACTCTTATATTTCTTTCTCTTACCCAATGCTCTGGAAAGGACATCTAGCACTAAATTTAAAAGAATTGGTGAGAGTAGACATCCGTGCCTTGTTCAAGTTTTGCCCATTCGATGTGATGTTGGCTATTGATTTGTCACAGATGGCTCTTCTTGTTTTGAGATATCTTCCTTTGATGCCTTGATAGTTGAGGATTTTTATCATAAAGGGATGTTGGATTTCACCAAATGCTGTGTCTGCACCTGTTGAGAAAATCACATAGTTTTTTAAAATGTTATTTTTAAGATGTGGGATACCAGTGGTCATCATACAGGCAATGTTTGGCCGTCCCTTTGGTTCCCTTTATGACTGGTTTGTGTTCAGGTATCTTATTGATGTTGTGTCTCCCCCACCCCCGCCTC
>NW_007243449.1:0-738 GCF_000164805.1 Carlito syrichta
AACACAGGTGAAAAAGTCAGGAGGAATGAAAATATGCTCAAGGATCTGAGAAGAGTTAAAACTCATGCTTTTACTCTGTTTATCTTAAGACTCTTGATTATCTCATTCGTGAAATTCTTTTAGGCAAGCCTGTAATATTTAAGACTACACACTGTAATGCTTCAGGGCTTGAAATATGTGAAATCCCAATCAAAGTTGCTAGGTAAGTTTTGTAAAAGTTCAGAGTAGGTCATTCTCCCTATGGAAGCTATGAGGAGAGAAAACACTCCCTATTGTAACGTGGTTTGTATATTAAGGGCCAATGTATTATTATATCATGTAGTTCACAAATGGAAATACTTTTTAGAAAAAAGCTCGTTAGAACATATTTACTCTCTTTCTGTCCCAGAGGTTGTTGCCTAGTGGTAATAAAAACATTCATTGGACAGTGGAACAGTTGCCTACAAACCCACATTCATACTAACCTGTTAAATCTTCCACATTATCTGCTTAGCTCAACTATAGCTAAGAGTTAGGTAAATCTGATATTTTTTCTTTAAGTCATAGCAAGAAAAAAAAAGAGTGAAATAAACTAATTTGGTTTTTCCTTTTTGGTCCTGAACAAGTGGCAGCTGGATCACCTATTCAACCAGTTTGTAGTATAACCAAGAGTCCAACATCACAATTTGCCGATCTATCTATCTATCTATCTATCTATCTATCTATCTATCTATCTATCTATCTATCTATCTATCTATC
>NW_007243450.1:0-788 GCF_000164805.1 Carlito syrichta
CATTTTACAGAATAGTTTCACTGTCCTAAAAATACCCTGTATGTTGAGGTATCTCATTGGAGCTTTACTTGCAAATTCCCTGATGACATATAATGTTGAGCATTTTCCATTTGCTTATTTGTCAACTGCATCTTTGTTGAAGTGTGTGTTCAGATCTTTTACACATTTTAATTGGGTTGTTTTCTCATTTATTTAGATGTTTGTCTAAAATAGTTGTCTACTCATGCAGTATAAAAGCTCAGGTGCTTTTCTTGAACAACTTTTGAATAAAAATTTATTGAAAGTGTTTCAGTGTAATCAAACAAGGAAACCCTCATCCCCTATGCCCCCAAATACTAAGCTTGATATTAAACATATCACCTATGTAAGTTCAGATATTATTTTATTTCACAACTGTCTCCAGTGACTGGAACTATGTGTGCATAAGTTTGCACTTGGAGTTTCTGAATTTTCCATATTGTTCCTGCTGTAAATATCCCATAACATGCACTTTTTAAAATTAAATATAAAACCTAGATTAAAAAATAATAAATTGGAAAAGGCTGGGAAGATGGTAGTGGAGCCAGTCAGACTGTGTGAGTCCCTGTGTGAGTGAGTGTATGCCTACGTATAAATGGATGTGTAAAAGGTTGAGTGGGGACTCAAGAGTAAGTGACCAGGGCTCTCTGGTGAAGTGGCTGGTGCCACAGCTGCTCTGCTTAGACCCTAGCCCTTTCCAGGGAGCAGAAGTTGAACACCTTTTTCTAAAATCAACAAAGTCTGCCCTGGGAAGAAGCTGGCAGAAGCAA
>NW_007243451.1:0-682 GCF_000164805.1 Carlito syrichta
CCAGGGACACATTCGTCAACCGGGGACATTATATCCCCCCAATCCCATTGTTCCTGGCTCTAAAACCAGTTGCCCTGTGAACACACCATGCACAGATGAGAATCTGTGTACGATTCCGATGTTTTTGGATACAGGGTCTGGCTCAGCAGGCCAGGCCTGGGCTGACACAAACGTCATTCCCCATGACCCTCGAAATCACAGACTTCAGTGATCCTCCAGTCTCAGTCTCCAGAATAGCTGGGACAATGAACATATTGACCCCAGACTCCTGCTTGGATAAGTGCGTTGACTGAGTCTCCATGCATGGACCAGGCTGGCCTTGGGCTCCTGGGCTACAGCCATCCTCCTGCTTTCCCCTCCCAGAGCCCTGGGATCCCAGGTGTGGTCTGCTATGCCCAGTCTACTGGTTCACTTTCGACAAAGGATCGAGGCCAGCTCGGGGGCTCAGCCTCATCATCCCAGATCTTTGAGATGCCAAGAAGAGTGGATGGCCTGAGTATGAAAGCCAAGACCCACCCACACAACTCAATGAGACCTCGACTCTACCCTCCATCCCAAATGAGGTGGGCGTGGTGGCTCACACCTGTCATTTCTGTTCCTCGGAAGTCTGGGGGACAAGGTCACTGGAGCCCATCAGGCCGAGGATGTGCTGACCGGGAGCGAGTCACTGCCCTCCAGCCTG
>NW_007243452.1:0-1060 GCF_000164805.1 Carlito syrichta
AGACTCTTCACATCTGTGCCCATAGGAAATGCTAGCCTGTAGTTTGGTCTCCTTGGGATGGTTTTTTCCTGGTTTCTTACCAGATCTAGTGGAGTGGGTGAGGAAACATTTTCTCCTTTTATTTATTTGTTTTTAGTCAGGGTCTCACTCTGTCGCCCAGGCTGGAGTGCAGTGGCACGATCACAATGATCACGTCCACTGCAGCCTCACCTCCTGGGCCCAGGCAATCCTTCTGCCTCAACCTCCCAAGCAGCGGGACTACAGGCATGCACCACCCTGCCTAGCTAATTTTTAAATTTATTGTAGAGATAAGGTCTTGCCATGTTGCCCAGGCTGGTCTAGAGCTTGTGGGATTAGGCAATCCTCACTTCTCAGCCTCCCACAGTGCTGGGATTACAGGCATGAGCTACCTGACCTCCTCCTCCTCTATTTTCTAGAAGAGTTTGGTACCGTTGGTATTATTTCTCTCTTTTTTTTTTTTTTGAGTTGGAGTCTCACTCTATTGCCCAGACTGGAGTGCAGTGGCCACTCCCGGTCACTGCAGCCTCGACCTGCTGGGCTCCAGTGATCCTTCCGCCTCAGCCTTCCAAGTAGCTGGAACTACAGGCGCTCGCTACCATGTCCGGCTAATTTTTTTGATTTATTGTAGAGACAAGGTCTCACCAAGTTGCCCAAGTAGGTCTTGAACCCCCGGTCTCAGGCAGTCTACTCACCTCAGCCTCCCAAAGCACGGGATTACAGGTTGAGCCACCGAGCCCGGCTATAAAGAAATATTTATCTTTGTTTGATAGAATTCACCAGTGAATCTCTTCATGGGAAGATTTCTAACTATGAATTTAATATATATTTTTTTGAGTTGGAGTCTCACTCTGTCGCCCAGACTGGAGTGCAGTTCCTGCTCTCGGCCACAGCAGCCTCAACCCGCTGGACTCTGGTGATCCTTCTGCCTCAGCCTTCCAAGTAGCTGGAACTACAGATGCGCGCTATCGTGCCCAGCTAATTGTTCATTTATTGTAATCCAAAGTGATGTTTCTATTTTTGATATTATTTCTTTGTATTT
>NW_007243453.1:0-795 GCF_000164805.1 Carlito syrichta
TTCATTGAGGCACCCATCTCATGGGGAAGTCAGTCACTGGCACACCATCACTAACGAGAGCCAGTCACTAGATCCTGCAACACAGATTGGAGCCATTCACTGAAGGACTTATGTTAGAATAGGGCTAGTCACTAGGAGACCTATTTGGAAGAAAGTCAGTCACTGTGGTACTGATCACAAAATATACCATCACTAGGGCATCAATCCCAGAGAATGGTCAGTCACTACCAAAATCATCACAAAAAATGCCAGTTATGAACGACCCATTATAGAGAAAGAACAGTCACTGGGACAAACACCTCAGAAGGATGCTACTTACTGGTGCACCAATCACAGATGCAAGCCAGTCACTGGGACATACATCACAGAGAAGAGCATGAAACTGAAGCACCTATCAGAGAATAGGGCGAGTCACTGCACTAACGATCAAAGAAGATGATCAGATACAGGGGCACCATCACTGAGTGCAGTCACTGAAGAACAAATAACAGAGGAGTGCCAGTTACTGAAGCACCCATCCCACAGAAGAGGAAGACACTGAGTCGCCATCCAAGTGAAGGGAAAGGCACATGGGAACCCATTAGTTAGAGGCCCAGTCAATGGGGCACTGATCACTTTAGGGGCCCAGTAAGTGAGGCATCCATCAAATATGAAGACAGACATTCTGCCAAACACCAGTGAGGAAGTGCAATCAGTGATGAACCCATCCCAGAGAATGGCTAGCTACTTAGGCTCCTGTACCTGTGGAGGACCAGTCACAGGTGCACCCATTAGGTGGAGGGCAAGTCAATGGGA
>NW_007243454.1:0-497 GCF_000164805.1 Carlito syrichta
AGGAGGGCAAGTCATTGTGGAAACCATCACAAAAATGTCCCATTACTAAGGCACCCCTCAATAGTTACTGGGTACCATCAGAATGGAGAGTTATTTAAAGATCACCTATCATAAACAATGGGCTGTTACGGAGGCATCCATCACAGAAGAAGTCTAGCCACTTAGGCACACATCACACAGTTTGGTTTGTTACTGAGGAAGCCATCACGGAAGATGTGCAGTCACTTGGCACCCATTGCTGTCTGGGCCAGTCACTCAATAAGAGGAGGACCTGTCACTAAGGCACCAATCACAGAGGATGCCCAGTCAGTGGGCCATCCAACACACAGAAAATGTAGCAAGTGTGGCACACATCACAGAAGAGGGCTAGACTCTGAGGCTTCTAACACAGAAGAGAGTTATTCAAAAAAAGTACCCATCACTGAGGAATGCCAGTTCCTGGAGTAGCCAACACAGATGTGGCCCAGTCACTGTTGAACTGATCACAGAGATAGCTA
>NW_007243455.1:0-666 GCF_000164805.1 Carlito syrichta
AAGAAGAAAGAAAGAAAGAAAGAAAGAAAGAAAGAAAGAGAAAGAAATCCATTCTCCTGCAAACTTTATGCCCTCAGTCCCTCCCCCCCACCCTACCCACATATGAGGGTCCCCCAAGCTAGCCACCTTCCAGCCCCAACCTCCCCCAATGGCTGCTCCCTCTTTGGAGTGGGAGCTTCCGAGGTTCCCTGTCTGGGTTCCTGCCTGCTCTCCTCTCTGAGGTGAGAAATGTTCCCTCTGACTTGGCACTGAGGAACTTCCATGATCCTCCCGCCTCAGCTCTGGAGTGGCCGGGACAATGGTCACCTTGACCCCAGGCACCCTGTTTGGATGGGTGCAGAGACAGGGTCTCCCTGCCTGGCCTAGGCTTTCCTTGTGCTCGTGGGCTCAAGCCATCCTCCCACCTTGGTCTCTCAGTGTGCTGGGATTCAAGGCATTTGTCACTGGGCCAGACTTTCTAGTTCATTTTTGTCAAAGGACCGAGTCCAGGCTTGGGAGCTTAGACTCATCATCCCAGCAATTTGGGAGACCAAGGCCAGCCACCGACCTGAGCTGGTGGGCAGAAACACACCCAGGCACCTTGGTGAGACCCCATCTCTACCCTCCATTACAAATGAGCTGGGCGTGGTGGCACACGCTTGTTGTTCCGGCTCCTGGAAGGATGGG
>NW_007243456.1:0-1129 GCF_000164805.1 Carlito syrichta
AGCAGAGAAAGAAAGAAAGAAAGAAAGAAAGAAAGAAAGCAGGAAAGAAAGAAAGAAAGAAAGAAAGAGAAAAAATCCATTCTCCTGCAAACTTTATGCCCTCAGTCCCTCCCCCCCACCCTGCCCACATATGAGGGTCCTCCAAGCTCGCCACCTTCCAGCCCCAACCTCCCCCAATGGCTGCTCCCTCTTTGGAGTGGGAGCTTCCGAGGTTCCCTGTCTGGGTTCCTGCCTGCTCTCCTCTCTGAGGTGAGAAATGTTCCCTCTGACTTGGCACTGAGGACCTTCCATGATCCTCCCACCTCAGCTCTGGAGTGGCCGGGACAATGGTCACCTTGACCCCAGGCACCCTGTTTGGATGGGTGCAGAGACAGGGTCTCCCTGCCTGGCCTAGGCTTTCTTTGTGCTCGTGGGCTCAAGCCATCCTCCCACCTTGGTCTCTCAGTGTGCTGGGATTCAAGGTATTGGTCACTGGGTCAGACTTTCTAGTTCATTTTTGTCAAAGGACCGAGTCCAGGCTTGGGAGCTTAGACTCATCATCCCAGCAATTTGGGAGACCAAGGTCAGCGACCGACCTGAGCTGGTGGGCAGAGACACACCCGGGCACCTTGGTGAGACCCCATCTCTACCCTCCATTACAAATGAGCTGGGCCTGGTGGCACACGCTTGTTGTTCTAGCTCCTGGGAAGGATGGGTAAAGGCATACCAGAGCCCAGCAGGGTGAGGATGAGGTGGCCAAGCATGAGCATCCACTCTCCAGCCTGGGTGATGGAGTAAGACTCCGACTCAAAGAAAAAAAGGACAAAAGGGAAATAAAGAACATCAATTTGTGTATGGAGTTGGGATCACTGTGAACAGACAGAGATCATTTGGGAAGGAGATCCCATCCTTGGGCCTAGAGCTCCTGACGGATGGTGGATGAGCAGACAATCAGGTTGTGGCTTTGGGAGGCCGAGGCAGGGGAACACTGGAGCTCAGGAGTTCAAGACTAGCCTGCACCATGTAGTGAGACCTCATGACTCCCCAAAACGCAAAAGCTGGAGTCTTACATGTCTCCTGCGGTCCCGGCTACACAGGTTGCAGTGTCCTCCATCCTGGGGTTTTACTTTGGGCCTCTCACACCTACAGA
>NW_007243456.1:1529-12318 GCF_000164805.1 Carlito syrichta
TTTCCTCTCCTATCCCTGAGTGTGACCCCTCACGCTGAGTGGCAGGGGTGGTGAGGATGGCGGTGGAGTCAGAATCCCACTCTGTCATCCAGGCCGAAGCTCAAGGGCATGCTCACAGTCATGGCAGACTCCACCTGCCGTGCTCAGGTGATCCTCCAATCTCTGCCCCCGAGAATGCCTGTAACTACAGGCCTGCACCACTACTCCCATCAAATCTTTGGATTTTGTTTGAATGAGTGAGACGAGGGCTCACCCAATGTCCCAGGCTGGTCTCGAACCTGGAGGTCAGGCCATCCACTCGCCTCAGCCTCTGAAGTGCCGGGGTGTCAGGCTGAGCCCATGAGTCTGGTATGTGGTTGTGGTGTTAGTGGTTGGTATAATTACTCTGAGTCGGAGTCTCATTCTTTTTCCCAGGCCAGAGTACAGGGGCCACTCTCAGCAACCACAGCCTCCACCGGTTGGTCTCCTACATTGCTCCTGCCTCAGCCTCCCAATAGGCTAGAACGACCAGCATTCACCACCATGCTCAGTACATTCCTTTAGTGTCGAGGTCTCGCCAAGATTTTCAGGCTTGTTTCGAACCCAGGGCTCAGGACATCCTCTCGGCTTGGACTCACAAAATGCTGGGGTAACAGGCATGAGCCCCTGTGCCCAGTCTTCACACCCCTCTCGGGGCCCCACCATGAGGCCCACTCCCTTCACACGACCCGGAAGTCAGCATATGGCCGCCAGAGTTGCCCACCGAGCCCACCCCCGAAATTTCTCTGGTGCAGGGACATGTCCCGCTGGGGCGCTCACACCTCCGCAGGTTCATCCCAAAAGGTGGACTCACTCACTTCTCCCTGGTGCCGCCTGGGGGAAAGGGAGGGCATGACGCTCAAACCATCAGGGTTGGTCAATCGGGCAACACATACCTGTCTCCTTGACACTCTTGGAGGCTGAGACAGGAAAATGGTTGCAGGCCAAGAGCTCAACCCAGGCTGGACAACATAGCAAGCCTCCACCTCGACCCCAAGCAAAGCTCTGAAAACCTTGCTCGAGGGCAGGCCTTGGCAGAAGTATTGCCTCAGGCCCAGAGTTTAAGACCAGGTTGGAAGATAAGGATGTGACAAAATGGAAAGCCCGTGATTGTAGCAGTTAGGGTGGCCAAGGCCGATAGGAAAGCCTGTGTTGGGTGGTTTGAGACACATAAGGACACAATAGAGAGGAAAAGAAAGAAAGAAAGAAAGAAAAAAGAAAGAAAGAAAGAGAAAGAAAGAAATCAATCAATCAATTCTCCTGCAAACATTCTGTCCTGTTTTCCCCCCACCACACTCACATGTGAGGGTACCCAAAGCTCGGCACCTTCCAGCCCCAACCCCCCAAATCGCTGCCCATACTTTGGTGCTGGAGTTCCCGAGGCTCCCTGGCTTGGTTCCTGCTGGCTCTCCTGTCCGAGGAGAGAAATGTGCCCCAGGCAGACTGACTCTCTGAATCGAAAAAGACCTTCTGCTAAGAGGTCCAGGGACAAATCCCTCACACGGGGACATTTCTTCACCACTAATCCAACTTTTCCAGGCTGTAAAGCCAGTCACCCTGTGAACACACAGTTGAGAATATTTTTGGATAGGGTCTGGCTCTGTAGCCCAGTTTCGGAACTGCGGATATGACCCTCATTACCGCCAGCCTTGAAATCGCGGGCTTGGACGATCCTCCCTCCTCGCCATACAGAGTAGCTGGCATAATGGGCAACTCAAACCCATACCCCCTGTTTGGATGGGTGCAGATACGGGGTCTCCCTGCATTGCACAGGGCTGGCCTTGGGTTCTTGAGCTCCAGATATCCTCCTGACTCGGCCTCGCAAATTGCTGAGATTCCAGGTGTATGCTGTCAAACCACTTCTGGTTCATTTTTGATGATGGATCGAGGGTGGTCTCAGTGGCTCAGCCTCATCATCCCAGAGCTTTGGGAAACCAAGGTCAGCAGTTAACCTGAGCCCAAGGGACAAGACCTGCCCAGGCACCTCAGAGAGAACTCCTCACTACCATCATCCCAAATTAGCCAGGTGTGGTGGCACCCACCTGTCCTTCTGGCTCCTTGGAAGGCTGGGTAGAATCTTGCTGGAGCCCGGTGACCCAAGGCTGCGGTGACCAGGAGAGAGCCACTGTCCTCCATCCTGGGAGATGGAGTGAGACTCTGACTCAAAGAAAAAAGGAAAAAAGAAAAAAAATGAGAGCATGCATTTATGTATGGAGTTTGAATCATAATGAACAGACAGAGATCATTTAGAAAGGAGGTGCCACCTTGGGCCTAGAGATCCCGATAGATGGTGATTGGTAGACAATTGGGTAGTTACTTTGGGAGGTTGAAGTGGGGACCGCTGGAACCTGGGAGTGCGAGACCAGCCTAGGCCACATAGCGAGACCACATCACTCCCTGTAATGCTAACACTGGAGTCATGATTGGTGGCATCCACGGCCCTGGCTACACTGGAGGCAGTGGCCTCTCTCGGGACATTCCTTTGCTTTGCCCCTGACAACACAACCTATGAATCCAGACTGGGCACCGTGGCTCTCAGTCATCAGCTCTGTGCCCTGGGAAGCCAAGGTGGGAGGCTGACTGAGTCCAGGTGTGAGAGGCCAGCCTGGGTGATGTGGCCAGACCTCGTCTTGGCAATAGGTCGCCAAATTCGAGCCAGGTGTGGTTGCCCCTAGAGTCCTAGCTGATTGCAATTCGAGACAGAAGGACCTATGTGCCCTGCAGGTCGAAGACCCGGAAGTCACGATCAAGTTGTCTCACCCCAGCCCAGCCAATGGAGACTCTGGCAAAAATAAAGGGCTTCCCATATGCGTCATGATGGGCATCAACGATGCCCGTGAAAAAGGTCTCTGTGGGGGAGGGATGATGGAGTGATCAGGAGAGGAAGGGGCTCACCCCCACCCGAAAGTGGTAGACCCAGCAACCGGAACTTGGGCTTGCTGTGGCATTGCTGAACCGCCTTGATCGCTTTGTGCATGACGGAACCATCTGTTCTGTGAGCTCACATGTGTCTATGCCGTGGTGCATTTTTGTGGGGATTGGAGGCAGACCTTCTGGTACATGTGGCCAAAGGGGCAGGATGGATGTGCCGGTTGCCACTTTGAAACCTCCTGTGAACATCAGGTGGGAAAGTCCCTCCTCTTGCTCCTTGGGTATCTAATATTTTAGTAACTGCCAAGGTATTCACTGACCACCAGAATGTGCTTAATTTGTGACATCTACAGAAGTTGCTCGAGAATGAAAGAATTAAGAGTCAAATAACTGACACTGGGATGGTGGAGGACAGGGTCTGTCTCTGTGGCCCAAGCTGGTGGCTGGGGACATGACCATTGTTTACCCCAGCCTCAAAGCCATGGGTTTCTGCGAATCTTTTGCCTCAGACTCTTGAGTGACTGGGATGACGGGCATCATAACCCAGAACCCCTGTATGAATGGGTGTGGAGAAGGGGTTTCCCTGCATGTCCTGGGCTGGGCTTGGGCTCCCGGGCTCCAGACATCCTCCTGCCTCGGCCTCCCACATCATGGGTTCCCAGGCATGTGCCACCACACAAGGACTACAGACTCCTTTTTGACAAAGGTTTGAGGCCAGGCCCAAGACCGGGTTGAGGCAGGCCTTCTGGGACGCATGGACAAAGGCGTGAGATGGACGTGCCTGGTGGCCACCTTTGAAACATCCTGCAAACAACAGGCCGGGGAGTGACTTTTCCTCTGCCATCTCTGAGGGTGACTTCTCACACTGAGTGGCATGGGTGCTGGTGGTTGCAGTGGTGGTGACTATTATTATTTCGAGTCAGAATCCTCCTCTCTCACTCAGACCAGAGCACAGGGGGCACACTCATGGCCACCATGAACTCCACTGGCCGGGCTCAGGTGATCCTCCTGCCTCAGCCCCCTGAGTGACTGGAACCACAGCCTGCACCACCACACCTGGCTATTCTTTGGATTTATTTTTGATGACCGAGACAAGGTCTCACCCTGCATCCAGAGCGGGTCTCAGACATGCAGCCTCTGACCATCCACTCACCTTGGCCTCCAAAGGGCTGAGATGCCAGTCTGAGTCCCTGAGCTCATTCTGTGGATGTCGTGGTGGTGTTTGGTTTTATTATTGTGAGTCAGAGTCCCACTCTCTTGCACAGGCCAGAGTGCATGAGCCTGCTCTCACCCACCAGCCTCCACCCTCTGGGCTCCAACCAAACTACTGCCATGGTCTCCCGAGTGGCTGGAACAATAGGCATGCATCACCACATTTGGATAATATTTTTGGCTTCTTGTTGAGATGAGGTCTCACCAAGATCCCCGGACTGGTCTTGAATCCAGGGACTCAGGCAATCTTCTTCCCTCAGTCTTCCAGAATGCCTGGATGACAGGCGTGAGCCACTGCATCTAGCCTCCACACATCTCTCGGGGCCCCTCCATTAGGCCCGCTCCATTCCAATGACCCGGGACACCAGAGATGGACCAGAGTTGGCTGATGAGCCTGTCACAAGGGGGTGCCTGTCGCAGGGGCATGTCTTCACCTGGATGCCCACACCTCCGCATGCCTTGATCCACAGGGTGGACCTGCTTGCTCCTCACAAGGGCTGCACTGGGACAGCACTCCCTGGACCTCTACATCAAGGTAATCAATTAGCAGATGCCTTGACAAAATCGGTCATTTGCCCTCTCCTTGTAGATTATTTAGTCAATCAAGCTCAGCAATCCCATAAAATTCATCACCAAAATGCTGCAGCATTAAGGGACCAGTTTTACATTCCAAGAGAAATGGCTAGACAAGTCATAAAATTTGTACTTCGTGTCCTACTTCTAATAACCCCCTCCTCTCAGGAGTTAATCCCTGCAGATTAAAACCTAAGTTTTTGGCATATGGATGGTACTTATTTCCAAAGAATTTGAAAATTGTCATTTCTACATGTGACAGTGGATACATTTTCCCATGTAATTTTAGCCTTGTCCAGAAATGGGGAAGCCTATAAATATGTAGTCCAACATTTATTCTTTTGTTTCACACAGCTAGGTATTCCTAAACAATTTAAAACTGATAATGCTCCTGCTTATGCATCAAAAGCTTTTCAATCGTTTTGTACCCAGTTTAGCATCTCTCATTCTACAGGATTTCTGTATAATCCTCATGATCAATCTATAGTTGAGAGCCCATCAAACGTTAAAATAATCAAATAATGACATTGCAGGAAGGGGAATTCAAATATAGTTCACCCCATCATATTGTAAATAACGCCATGTTTTTAATTAATCTCAATTTGGACTCTCAAGGAAAATCAGCTATGATAAGACTTTCGGCTCCTGACAAAACTGTTAAAACAATATTAAAATGGAAAGATTTTCTTACAGGTCAATGGAAGGGACCTGATGTCCTCTTAACATGTGGGAGAGAACATGCTTGTGTTTTTCCCCATAACCTACCCTCAACTTTTTGGGTATAGGATCGTCTAATTAGACATGACCATCTCCCCACCTCATCGAGGTACAGCCAGAGGAGACATAAATCACGCCTTCATTCTGAGTCAGATGCAGATGATGAAGAGGTGTTGGTGCCAAAGCCAAAATATCTCACCATTCAACGACCACTTTCTCCTCCACCAACTTGACCAAAGACATCTCATCATTCATCATCTTCCAGTCCTCAACGCAGAAATTACAGTGAAACTATTTTGACTAGACAGTGCAGACTGTGCACGTGGGTGCAAATCAAGGCACTCACCCATGATGCTGAGGATCTGGTTCGCTCTAAAAACACTTCTCTCACTCCCTCTCCTGTTTTTCTTGCTATGCTGGCTATTATAGCATGCCAGGAGAGTTGTATTTATTCGAAAAATCTTATTGGTCTTATATCCCAAACCCTCCAATGTTCCAGCCTGTTACATGGAATACTTAGATTATTACTGTTTTTGCTAATAATTCCTCTTTACTAAGAGGCCCCAGTCTTTTCTCACGACAAGTCAAAACTGTTATTAATCATAATTTTTCTTTTTCAGGTTGTTATTTTTCTCGTCCAATGCATTTAACTTACCTAAAAAGTCAAAACCCTCCCTTGATATTTCAGGTTGTTTAAACTCCCGTTTAAAAGCTATGATTATTGATAGCCCCTCCTATCTTCCCAAAATGGCAAATGACAATATAACTGGTTTCTTAAATTATTGATTCCAGGGGACTCTGACCCTACGTTTTCAACCAGAGCTAAGGAGAATCACTTAAATCATGCAGATCAAGGTGTCAGGAGCCACAATCGTGCCACCATGACTCAGCCTGGCCAATTGAGAGACTGGCGACAAAAAGATGCCTCTCACGTGCATCATAATGGGCATCTATGACTCCCCAGAAAATTTCAACATGGGTGGGAATGATGGATTAATTGGGAGAGGAAGGGGCCCTACCCCTGCCCAAAGATGGCATACAGGGTCACTGGTACTTGGACTGGCCGTGGAGTTGTCAGATTGCCTTGATCACTCTGTGACCCACAGCTGCCCTAGCTCAGGGCCATCTGTTCCGTGAGCTCACATGCATCTTTGCCATGGGACACGAGTGTGGAGGGTAGAGACAGGCCTTATGGGGCACAAGTGTGGAGGGTAGAGACAGACCTTCTGGAGCACGTGGCCAAAACCAAGTGCCAGATGTGCCCAGTGGCCACCTTTGAAACCTTCCATGAAAGACAGGCCAGAAAGTGCCTTTCCCTTCCCATCCCTGAGATAGAATCCTCACACTGAGTGTCAGGGATGGTGGTGGTGGAGGTGGTGGTGATTATTATTTGGAGGTGGAATCCCACTCTGTTGCCCAGGCCAGAGCACAGGGGAATGCTCATAGCCACAGTGAACTCACCTGTTTAATTCAGGCGATCCTCTCTCCTCTGCCCTCCAAGCGGCTGGAACCACATGCCTGCACCACCTCGCCCAGCTAATCTTTGGCTTAATTTTTGATGGCTGACATGTGATCTAGCCCCATGGGCCAGGCTGTTGTCTAACCCGGAGGCTGATGCCGTCCACTCGCCGGGACTTCCGAAGAGCCAGGTAACCAGAGTGAGGCCCTAATCCTGTCCTGTGGTTGTGATGGTTGTGGTGGTTGGTATTAATATTCTGATTCTGAGTCCTGTTGTGTCACCAGGTCATAGCACAGGGGCCAGTACTCAGCCACGATAGTCTACACAGGCTGGGCTCTGGTGATACACCTGCCATGGCCTCCTGAGTGCCTGTAAAGACAGACGAACACCACCACCTTCGGCTCATTTTTTTGGCTTCTTGTAGAGATGAGGTCTTGCCAAGGTGCCCGAGTTTGTCTCGAATCCAGGGGCTCAGGCCATACTCTCGTCTCAAGCTCCCATAGCACTAAGATGACAGGCCTGAGCTTCTGCCCCGGGCCTCCACACCCCTCTCAGGGCCTCACCTTGAAGACCACTTCTTTCTGAAGATGCAGGATCCTAGAGAGGGTAGCTGAAGTCACCAGCCGAACCCTATCCATGGGAGGTGCCTGATGCAGGGGTATGTCACTGCTGGGTCACCCACCCTTTCACCTACCTGGATCCCCAGGGTGAACCAGCAGACTCTTCCCAGGGGCTGCCATGGGGAAGGGGAGGGCATCACTCTCAAATCTTTGTGGGGGTGGGGACGGCTGAGCAAGCCACGCCTGTCTCCTTAGCTCTTGGGAAGTCTGAGACAGGAAATGTCCAGAGCCTGAGTTCACAACACCAGGCTGGACATCATAGCAGGTGCCCACCTCGACCCCACACAAAACCCAGAAAGCCTTGGGTTAAGGCAGGCTTTGGCGTGAGGATCGCCTATGGCCCAGATTTTAAGACAAAGCAGGTGACCAGGATGTCATCCAAATGGAAAGCATGTGATTGCATTAGTTTGGGAGGTCTAGGTCAAAAGAATGGCCAAAGTTGGGTGGTTTGAGAGCAGCATGGTCAACCTAGTGAGGAAATAAAAGAAAGACCCAAAGAAAGAAAGAAATCCATTTTCCTGCAAACCTTCTGCTTTCAGTCCTTCCTCCTGCCCCCCAACATATGAGGGTCCTGCAAGCTGTGCACATTGCAGCCCTAACCCGCACAATGGCTAGCCCTGCTTTGGTGTGTGAGTTCCCAAATCTCCCATGCGGGTTTCCTGCCAGTTCTGCTCTCCGAGGTGAGATATGTTCCCCAGGCAGGACAACCTTCTTACTCAGCAATGAGGACCTTCTGCCAAGAAAGTACAGGGACACATCCCTTATCCAGGGATATTTCTTCCCCTGTAATTCCATTTTCCTGTGTTTAAAGTCAGTAGCCTTGTGAACACACCATGTGCAGATGAGAATCTGTGTATGATTCTGATGTTTTTGGAGATAGGGTCTGGATGTGTGACCCAGGCTGGGGCCCAGGGACATGATCACCATTCACCAACAGCCTCAAATTCATGGGCTCTGACGATCCTCCCATCTCAGCCTCTGGAGTGACCAGGACGATGTGTCCATTGACCCCAGACACCCTGTTTGGATGGGTCCAGAGTTGGGGTCTCCTTACATGGTCCGGGCAGGCCTTGTGCTCCTGGGATCCAGCCATCCTCCTGCCTCGGGCTCACAGAGTGCTGGGATTCCAGGTGTGGGCCACCACTCCAGGAATTCTGGTTGGTTTTTGATGAAGCACCGAGGCTGGACTCGAGAGTTTAGCCTCATCATTCCATCAGTTTGATAGGTGGAGGCCAGTGGCCAGTCCGAGCCCACAAATGGAGACCAACTTGGGCACCTGGGCGAGTTCTTATCTCTACCCTCCATCCCAAACGACCCAGATGTGGTGGCACATGCCTGTCATTTCAGCTCCTGGGAAGGCTGGGGAAAGGCTCGTCAGAGCCCAGCAGGCCAAGGCCGCATTGGGTGGGAGTTAGTCAGCACTCTCCAGCCTGAGTGATGGAGTGAGACTCCGACTAATAGAAAAAAAGGAAAAGAAGAAAAAAAGAAGGGCATCCACTTGTGTATGGAGTTGGGATTACCATGAACAGACAAAGATCATTTGCACCAGCCTTGGGCCTAGAGTTCCCGAAAGATGGTGGATCAACAGAATATCAGGCTGTGGCTTTGGGAGGATGAGGCAGGAGACCACTGGAGTCCAGGAGTTTGGACCAGCCTGGGCCATGTAGTGAGACCCCATTGCTCCCTAGAATGCAAACAATGGATTTGCGCATGGTGGCATCCACAGTCCTGGACACACGGGATGCAGTGGCCTTCGTCCCATCACGTTACTTTGTGCTCCCCTGCCGACACAACCTGTGAGTCCAGGCCAGGTACCATGGCTCACAGCCATCAGTTCCATGCCCTGGGAGGCCAAGGTGGGAGGCTGCATTAGCCCAGGGGTTGGAGACCAAACCAGGCGACATGGCCAGACCTCGTCTTGGCGAGAGGTTCTGAAAATGGAGTCCAGCATGGTGGACCTGCAGGTCAAGGCCCTGGGAGGCATGATCAAGCCACCATGCCCCATTCCAGTCGATGGAGACCCTGGCGACAAAAAAGAGGTATCCCATGTTCATCACGAAGGCAGTTCATGGCTCCCGAGGTAAAGGTCTGTGTGGGTGGGAGATGATGGAGTGTTTAGGAGAGGAAGGACCCTCCCCCACATGAAGATGCCAGACAGGATGACCAGAACCTGGCTGACCAAGGTGTTTCCAGACCACCTTGATCACTCTGTACCTGATGGCAGTCCTATCTTGGGGTCTTCTGTTCCATGACCTCACACACGTTTTTGCCATGGGGCATGAGTGTGGAGGTTTGGGGTAGGACTTATGAGATGCATGGCCAAAAGCACATGACAGACATGCCTGGAGGCCACTTTTGAAACCTCACGTGAAGGACAGGCTAGAAAGTGCCTTTTCCTCTTCAATCCCTGAGAGTGACTCTGTGCTGGGTGTCAGGGGTGGTGGTGGTGTTGGTGGTGGTGATTATTGTTATTTGGAGTCTGAATACCGCTCTGTTGCCCATGCTGGAGCTCAGGGGCATGCTCACAGCCACCGTGGACTCGAACTGTCAGGCTCGGTTTATCCTTCCAACTTGGCCCCCGAGTGGCTGGAACCACAGGCCTGCACCACCACACCTGGCTAATCTTTGGATTTCTTTTTGATTCCCAAGACTGAGGAAGAGGCAGGAGGCTTCTTGAGCCCAGGGTATGGAGACCAGGTGGGCGATGTAGCCAGACCTTGTCTAGATGAGAGGTCCCCAAAATCAAGTCAAGCAGGATCACCTCCACATCCTAGCAGCTTGGGGGCCGAGGTGTTAGGACGGCCTGAGCCCCACAGGTTGAGGCTCTGGGAGTCACAATCATGCCACCGCACCCCAGCCCGGCAGACAGAGACTCCAACGACAAAATAGATGCATCCCACAAGTGTCACAACAGGTGTCTGCAGCTCCCCAGGGAAAGATCCGTGTGGGTGGGGGATGATGGAATGTTTGTGAGAGTGAGGAGTCCTCCCTCCACAAGAAGGTGGCATACAGGGCAACCAGAAACTGGGTTGGCTGCAAAGTTGCCGGTCTGCCTTGATTGCTGTGTGCTTGACAGTGGCCCTAACTCTGGGCCCTCTGTTCCATGAGCTCAAACATGTTCTTTCTGTAGGGCATGAGTGTGGACGGTGGATGCAAGCCTTCTAGGGTATGTGGCCAGAGGTATAGAAGGGATGTGCCTGGTGGTAACCTTTGAAACCTCCTGCAAATGGCAGGCTGGAAGGTGCCTTTTCCTCTCCCATTCGTGAGGGTGACTCCTTGTGCTGGGTTACAGGCTTGGTGGTGGTGGTGGTGGTGGTGA
>NW_007243457.1:0-1055 GCF_000164805.1 Carlito syrichta
CGAGGTGGGGGGGGATTGCTTGAGCCCAAGTGTTTGAGACCAGCCTGGGCAACACTGTGAGATTTTGTCTCTACAAAATATCAAAAGATAAGCTGGGCATTGGGGTGCACAACTGTAGTCCTGGCTACTTGGGAGGCTGAGGAGGGAGGATCACCAGAACCCAGGAGTCGGAGGCTGTGGTGAGCCGTGATTTGTGCCCCTATACCCCAGCCTGGGTGACAGAATGAGACCCCGCCTCAAAAAAAACCAAAAAAACAAAAACCTAACACAAATGCATGTTTACACATGTCCTATGGTGAAGAAACAGTAAATCAGAATTAACAATGAACAGGACTGAGATTAAGTTGGATGTGGGGGGTGTCTAAGAATCTAAGAAGTCTTCCCTAAAGCAAAGGGAATCTCCTCTTGTACCGGGAGGATTTGGAGGTCTTCTATTCCCTGCATCTTCCATCAGGACCCCCCTAAAATCATGCTACTTTTCTAAAACTCAGCTCTGCCCTGCATACCCAATGTTTGTGCTTGCTGGTGAATGGCCTCTTTTACTCTCAGTTACATAGCTTTTAAAATAAAAAAGTTTTATTGAAGTATATCAAAACTGTACCTATTTAATGTATACAATTTGATGAGTTTGGACACATGCATACATTTGTGAAAACTTCACCATCATCAAGGTGGCTCATCTGTTGTTTTTTTCTTTTTGAATCAGGTTCTCACGCTGTCACCCAGGCTGGCGTGCAGTGGCACAATCACGGCTCATTACAGCCTCGACCTCCTGGGCTCAGGTGATCCTTCTGCCTCAGCCTCCTGAGTAGCTGAGACTACAGGTGCATACCACCATGATCGGTTAATTTTTTGAGACAAGGTCATGCTATGTTTTCTAGGCTGATCTTGAACTCCTGTGCTCGAGAACTTATTTCACCTCGCTCTCATAGAAAGACACTTTCTTTACAAAAAAAGGAAAAAAATAGCCAAATGTGGTGGCAGGCACCTGTCACTCCAGCTACTTGGGTGGCCAAGGCAGGAGGATCACATGAGCCCAGCATGTTGAGGCTGTG
>NW_007243458.1:0-542 GCF_000164805.1 Carlito syrichta
GACTAAACTAGCTAACATAACTAGATATCCAGGCGGCTAGCCAGCTGACTTAACTAGCTCAATAACTCTCTAGCCTCCTTGATAGCCAGCTGATTTATCTAGCTGACATGATTCGCTAGACAGCTGGCTAGCCAACTGACTTAACTAGGTCACTAACCTGCAAGCTAGTTTGTTAGCCAGCTGACTCAACTTGCTCTCTTAATTAGCTGACCTGCTTTCTAGCCAGTTGAATTAACTAGTTTGCTACATAGCTAGCCAGATGTCTATCCAGCTGAATTAACTAGGTGACTTATCTTTCTAGCCAGCTATCTAGCCAGCTGAATTAACTAGCAAGCTATGTAGCTAGCCAGCTGCCTTTTCAGCTGACTTAACTAGGAGACTTAACTAGCTAGCCAGTTGGCAAGTCAGCTGACATAACTAGTTAGCTATCCAGATAGCAAGCTGACTATCCAGCTGTCTTAACTAGCTGACTTAACTAGCTAGCCAGCTGGCTAGCCAGCTGACTTAATTCCCTAACTACCTAGCAAGTCAGCTGATGTAAC
>NW_007243459.1:0-711 GCF_000164805.1 Carlito syrichta
AGCTACCTAGCTAGCCAGCTGGCTGGCCAGCTGACTTAACTAGGTGACTTAACTAGCTAGGCAGCTGACTGGCCCTCTGTCTTAACTAGTTGACTTAATTAGCAAGCAGGCTACCTGGCCAGCTAAATTAACTAGCTGACACAACCAGCTGGCCAGACTGCTTTCCAGCTGATTTAAGTAGTTAGCTACCTAGCTACCTAGCTGGAAGGCAGCTGAATTAACTAGCTGACGTAAATAGCTAGCCAGCTTGCTAGCCAGCTGACTTAACTAGCTTCCTACCTAGCTAGCCAGCTGGGAAGCCAACTGACATAACTAGTTGACAACCTGCTAGCCAGCTAGCTAGCTAGCTGACTCAACCAACTGAATTATCTAGTTAGCCAGCTGGCTAGCCTGCTGACTTACCTAACTGACTCAATTAGCTTGCCAGCTGGCTAGCCAACTGACTTAAGTAGCTCGCTACCTGGCTAGCCAGCTGGCTAGCCAGCTAACTTAACAAGCTGACTTAAATAGCTGGCTTTCTTGCTAGTCAGCTGAATTAACTAGCTTGCTATGTAGCTAACCAGCTGACTTAAGTAGGTGACTTAACTAACTAGACTTCTGTCTAGCCAGCTAACTAAATTAGTTAGTTACCTAGTTAGCCAGCTGGCGATCCAGCTGACGTAACTAGGTGCTTTAACTAGCTAGTTAGCTGGCTCGACAGCTGACTTAACT
>NW_007243460.1:0-918 GCF_000164805.1 Carlito syrichta
AGGTGACTTAACTAACTAGACTTCTGTCTAGCCAGCTAACTAAATTAGTTAGTTACCTAGCTAGCCAGTTGGCGATCCAGCTGATGTAACTAGGTGCTTTAACTAGCTAGTCAGCTGACTCGACAGCTGACTTAACTATCTAGCTACCTAGCTAGACAGCTGTATACTCAGCTGACTTAACTAGATGACTTAACTAGCTAGCCTGCTGGCTAGGAGGCTGACTCAACTGACTAGGTACCTAGCTAGCAAGCTGCATAGTCAGCTGACTTAACCAACTAGCTACCTACATGTCCCACTGGCTTGCCAGCTGACTTATCTACCTAGGTACCTAGGTAACCAGCTGGCTAGTGAGCTGACTTAACTAGGTAGTGACCCAGATAGGCAGCTTGCTATTCAGCTGACTTAACTCACTGACTTAACTAGCTAGCAAGGTGACTTAACTAGATAACATAACAGCTAGCTACCTAGCTAGCCAGCTGGCTTATCTAACTGGCTTAACTAGCTAGCTATCTAGCAAGCTATCTAGTTAGGCAGCTGACCTATCTAGCTGACTTAACCAGCTACTAGCTGCCATAACTAGCTGACTAATATAGGTAGCTTTCTAGCTAGCCTGCTGACTTAACTAGCTTAAATAATTCTATACCCTGATGGCTAGCCATCTGACTTAACTAGTTTTTTAACTAGCTAACAACATGGATAGCCAACTCTCTTAATGAGCTGACAACTAGCTAGCCAACTGATTGCCAACTGTTTTAACTATCTGACATAACTTGCTAGCCAGTTGGTTGCCAACTGACTTAACGAGCTGACTTAACCTGCTAGTCAGCTGACTAGCCTGCTGACTTAAATAGCTGGCTACCTATCTAACCAGCAGGCTAGCCAACTCTCTTACCTAGCTGACTTAAGCCAGCAAGATGG
>NW_007243461.1:0-703 GCF_000164805.1 Carlito syrichta
TAGCTACCTACCTAACTAGACAGCTTGATAGCCAGCTGACTTAACTAGCTGACATAACTAGATAGCCTGATGGCTAGCCAGCACACTTAATGTGCTACTTACCTACATATCCCTCTGGCTTGCCAAGGGATTTAACTACCTAGCTACCTTGCTAACATGCTGACCAGTGAGCTGACTTAACTACATGACTTAGCAAGCTAGCCAGCTGGATAGCCAGCTGATTTAACTAGCTGGGTACCCAGCTAGGTAGCTGGCTAGCCAACTGACTTAACTAACTGACTTAAGTAGCTAGATACCTAGATAACCAGCTGACTTAACTAGCTGCTTAACTAGCTATCTACATAGCTAGCCAGCTGGCTGGCCAGCTGACTTAACTAGGTGACTTAACTAGCTATGCAGCTGGCTGGCCCTCTGTCTTAACTAGTTGACTTAATTAGCAAGCAGGCTACCTGGCCAGCTGAATTAACTAGCTGACACAACCAGCTAGCCAGACTGCTTTCCAGCTGATTTAAGTAGTTAGCTACCTAGCTACCTAGCTGGAAGGCAGCTGAATTAACTAGCTGACGTAAATAGCTAGCCAGCTTGCTAGCCAGCTGACTTAACTATCTTCCTACCTATCTAGCCAGCTGGTAACCAACTGACTAACTAGTTGACAACCTGCTAGTCAGCTAGCTAGCTATCTGACTCAACCAACTGAATTATC
>NW_007243461.1:1581-6050 GCF_000164805.1 Carlito syrichta
CAATTCTATACCCTGATGGCTAGCCATCTGACTTAACTAGTTTTTTAACTAGCTAACAACATGGATAGCCAACTCTCTTAATGAGCTGACAACTAGCTAGCCAACTGATTGCCAACTGTTTTAACTATCTGACATAACTTGCTAGCCAGTTGGTTGCCAACTGACTTAACGAGCTGACTTAACCTGCTAGTCAGCTGACTAGCCTGCTGACTTAAATAGCTGGCTACCTATCTAACCAGCAGGCTAGCCAACTCTCTTACCTAGCTGACTTAAGCCAGCAAGATGGCTAGCCACCTCACTTAACTTGCTAGCTATCTACGTAGCCAGCAGGCTAGTCAGCTGACTTAATTACCTGACTTGAACAACTATCCTGCTGGCTAGCAAGCTGACTTGTCTAGTTAGCTACTTACCTAGCCAGCTGGCTAGAGAGTTGAATAAACTAGCTGACTAAACCAGTTAGCCAGTTGTCTAGCCAGCTGACTTAATTCACTGACATCACTAGCTAGCCAGGTAGCTATCTAACTGACTTAACTAGCTAGCTGCCTACCTAGCCAGTTGTCTAGCCAGTTGTCTAAACTAGCTGAGTTAACCAGCTAGCCAGTTGGCTAGCCAACTGACTTAACTAGCTCGCTACCTAGCTAGCCAACTGGCTAGCCAGCTGACTTAAGTAACTGACTTAACTAGCAGTTACATAGTTAGACAGCTGACTTAAATTGTTAGCTAACTATCTAACTGCCTAGTTAGTCAGCTAACTAAAATAGTTAGCTAAATAGGTAGCTACCTAGCTAAAAAGCTGACTTAAATAGTAAGCTGCCTTGATAGCTAGCTGACAGCTAGCTAGATAACTAGTTAGCTTAATAGTTATATAACGTGCTAGCTTGGTGACTTAATCATCTGATTTATCTCATTAGCTTATGAGCTGGCTAGCTGACTCATCCAGCTGACTTAACTCCTTAGCTAGTTAGCTAGTCAGCTGATCATCCAGCTGACTTAACTCTTTAGCTAACTAGCTAGCTAGCCTACTCAACCAGCTGATTCAACTTGTTTGGTAACCAGCTAGCTAGGTGACTCAACCAACTGACTTAACCCGTTAGTTAACTAGCTAACTACCTGACTCAACCTGCTGACTTAACCCGTTAACTAGCTAGCTAGCTGTCTTATCCAACTGACTAAATTATAAGCTGACTTAACTAGCTGACATAGCTAGCTGACAACTGCTTAGCTATCTGAATTAACTGGCTGACTTGACTAGTTAGCTAGCTTGCTTAACTACCTGAATTAAATAGTTAGAAAACTATCTAGCTGAATAACGAGCTGACTTAATTAATTAGCTGACTATTTAAGTATCAGACTTAAGTAGCTGACTTAAATAATGAGCTAACTAGTGAGCTAGCTTACTTAGCTAGCTTACTTAGCTATCTAGCCAGTTAACTAACTCACTTAGCTAGCTGACTTAACTAGTTGGCTAACGAGATAGCTAGCTGAATTAATGAGTTGGTTAATGGGTTACATAACTGTTTTAACTAGTTGGTAAGCGAGTTAAATAGCTGTCTTAACTAGTTGATTAATGAGTTAATTGGTGACTTAACTTGTTGGCTGATGAGTCTGCCGACTAGCTAGCTGGTTTAAAACGTTGGCTGACTACTCGGCCAACTTGTTAGCTGGCTTAACAAGTTGGCCAACTAATCGGTCGACTATTTAGCTTGGTGAAATAGTTTGCTGACTAGCTGGCCCCATAGTTATTTTGGGTGAGTATTTGACTGGGTAGTTTGTTCACCTAATTAGTTGACCGATTAGTTGGTCAACTAGTTAGCTGACCTAACTAGTCGGCCGTCTACTTAGCTGACCTAACTTGTCAGCTGACAAGTTGGCCCACTAGTCAGCCAATTGGTTAGCTGGCTTAACTAGTTGGCCGGTTTGTAGGCTGAAAGGTTAGCTGACTTAACTAGTCGGCCAGCAACTGAGCAGACAAGTGAGTTGACTTAACTAGTTGGCCAGTGAGAGAGTCGACTGGTCAACTGAATTAACTAGTCTGCTGGGGAGTGAGTCGACGCATGTGCTGCCATAACTAGTCAGCTGGCAATTGAGCCGACCAGTGAGTTGACTTTACTAGTCAGCTGGCGAGCGAGCTGACTAGTTAGCAGACCTATTGGCCTGTGAGCAAGCCAACAAGTTTGTTGACCTGTTGGATGTCATACGAGATGACTAGTTTGCTGACCGGTTGGCAGGCGAGTGAGCCTACTTATTAGCTGACCTGAGGGAAAGCAAGGGAGCCCACTGGTTAGCTCACCAGCTATCTGAGTTGCAAGCTGACTCATTAGCTATGTAACTAGCTGATTTGCTAGCTGACTTAACTATCTAGGTGACTAGCTAGCTGACTAGCTAGCTGACTTATCTAGCTAGTGGACTAGCAACCTGACTAGCTAACTGACTTAACTAGGTACATGAATAGTTAGCTGATTTGCTAGCTCACTAAACTAACTAGTTGGCTAGCTAGCTGACAACTAGCTGACTAATAATGGTGGGCTAGCTGGCTAGACAGCTGACTTAACTAGCTCTCTACCTGGTTGGTGACATGGTTAGCCACCTGTCTTAAGTAGTTACCTACCTGGCTGGCTAGCTGGCTATGCATCTGGCTAGCTACCTAGTGGGCTGGTCCCCTGACTAGACAGGTGGCTTAAGTAGCCAGCCGGCAGACTGGACATTGGGATAGCCAGCTGTCTGAACCAGCCAGACACTCTGCTGGTCAGCCAGCTAGCCAGCCGGCTTTACTAGCTGGTCACCTACCTGACCAGCCTGCTAACAAGGTGGCTTAACTTGCCAGGCACGTACTTCACCAACTGTCTGACCAGCTGACTTAAGTAACTGACTTAATTAGCATAGACAACTGGCTAGCCAAATGGCTTTACTAGCTAGCCACTTAGCTAGCCATACAGCTAACTGGCTCACTTAATTCGCTGACTTAACTAGCTAGCCAGCCAGCTAACCAGCTGACTTAATTAGCTAGCTACTGACCTAGTCAGGTGGTTATCGAGCTGACTTAACTAGCTGATATAACCAACTAGCTGACTTAACTAGCGAACTACCTAGCTAGTCAGTTGGCTAGCCAATTAAATTAACTAGCTGACAAACAACTAGCCAGCTGTTTAGCCACCTGACTCAAATAGCTGACATAACTAGTCAGCCAGCTGGCTAGCCAGCTGATTTAACTAGCAGACAACTCTAGGCAGCCAGGTGGTTAGCCAGCTGATTTAATAGATAGCTACCTATGTAGATCGCTGGCAACCTACCTTCTAATCTTGCTGGCTTGCCAGCTGTCTTAAGTACCTAACTACCTAGCTATCCTGCTGGCCAGCGAGCTGAGTTATGTACGTGAATTAACTAGCTAGTCAGCTGGCTAGCCAGCTGACTTAAAGCTAACTATCCTGCTTGGCAGCTGGCTCTCCAGCTGACTTTTACTAACTAACTTAACTAGCTACCCAGCTGACATAAATAGCTCACTTAACTAGCTAGCTATCTAGCTAACCAGCTAAGATAACTAGCTGATTCAACTTGCTAGCTAGCTAGCTGTCATATAGCCAGCTGACTTAACTAGCTGACTTAACTAGCTAGCTACCTAGCTAGCCAGCTGAATTTACCAGTTGAAATAACTAGCTGGCTACCTAGCTAGATATCTTGCTAGAAAGCCAACTTAACTAGCTGACTTACCAAGCTATCTGGCTGAATTAACTAGCTAGCTACCTACCTAGCCAGCTGACTAAACTAGCTGAAATAACTAGGTAGCCTGCTGTCTAACCATCTGAATTAACTAGCTTTTTAACTAGCTAGGGAGATGGCTAGCCAACTGACAATGAGGAGACTTAACTAGCTATCCAGCTGGTTAGGCATTTAATATAACTAGTTGATTAATGAGCTATGCAGCTAGCCAGTCAGGTGACTAAACTAGCTGACTTAACTAGTTATCCAACTTGCTAGTCAACCGACTTAGCTAGTGCTCAAACTCTCTAGCCACCTGAAGAGCCAGCTGACATAACTAGCTGACTTAATTAGCTAGCGAGCTGGCTAGCCAACTGATTTAACTAGGTCACTAACTAGCCAGCTAGCTGGCTAGGCAGCTGACTAAACTTGCTGTGTTAACTAGCTGACCTGCTTTCTAGCCAGTTTAAAAAATTAGCTTGCTACATTGCTAGCCAGATGGCTATCCAGCTGACTTAACAAGGTGACTTATCTAGATAGCCAGCTGTCTAGTCAGGTGACTTAACTATCAGTCTGCCTAGGGAGCCAGATGGCTAGTCAGCTGACTTAACTAGGTGACTAAACTAGCTAGCCAGCTGGCTAGACAGGTGACATAACTAGATAGCTACCTAGCTAACAAGCTGGCTAGCCAACTGACTTAAGTAGCTCTCTACCTCTCTAGCCTCCTGGATAGCAAGTGACTTAACTAGCTGACTTAATTATCTAGCCAGCTG
>NW_007243462.1:0-806 GCF_000164805.1 Carlito syrichta
CATCTCCAGGAAATGTCTTAGTGTCTTGCTGAGAAAGAAGCAGGAGTCTGGATAATGGGAGTCATCATATACAGGAAAATGCACTGCCTCTTGCTAATTATGAAAAAGGATTCTGGGTTACATGAGTCCTCAATCCCGAAAATCTGCAGGACGTCTTCCTAAGGCCTAAACAATAATCCAGACATCGAGTACCCTCATGTTTTAGAGCTATTTCCCATATTGATATTATGAAATATTCTTTCCAGAACTCCAGCAACATTCTCGTTCTCTTGATAATTGCGAACGCTAATCTGGCACTTCATGTCCATTTAGATACTCAGAACCTCTGAGGCCAGATTCCAGGACACATGTAATCATCTCGGATTTTTTGTATTTAAGCGCTCTCTTCAGTGTTACCTCGTACTCCAGAAACTTCTGGTGGTCTAGCTGTTCGAAATTAGGACTTAGGGTTGAGCTGTTCACTTTATTTAGGAGGTACTTTTGGGATGGAACCAGGAATCTTAGATTCAACGTCCGCAGGAATAGTCTTGTCATCTTACTATTGGCATTCAAGAGTCTGGACATCCGGGACAACAGGAAATATCTTGGCGTTTTGCTTACAACGAAACAGGAATCTGGGTCACTGTGTCCCTTGAAAGTTTCTATACGTGTTACTAAATAAGAACCAGGAATCACGGTTTCCCTGTAACTTGCAAACATCTGGGCAATTGCTCCACTTATCCCTGGCTTAAGGCAGTGCTCATACCTAGGACTCGAAAGGGACTTTAGCTTGATGCATATCTGGAATCTTGGAGATATGATCCCCC
>NW_007243463.1:0-922 GCF_000164805.1 Carlito syrichta
AAAATATGGCAAGAAGATTCTTTTTGTCCTAGAATCTGGCCTTAATTTTTCCGAGGACCCGAATGAACTTGGAGTGCCCAATACCCGTTTAAAACTTTCAAGAGGAACAGAATGTTGGTGGAATCTGAAATGACTGATTCATAATATCCGCATGCTAAATTGCTCTGAAACATTTGGGGAGCACGAAGCCCTGTTTCTTGTTTGTCCCATAGCAGACACCCTGGGAATTTTTTGGATTGAGGACTCGTACAACAAAGATTCTTTATTCTTCCTTAGTTAGAGACAGTGTAGTGTCCTGTATATGAGGACTCTCTTTCCCTAGATTCCTGTTTTGAAAACCTGATTCGTGTTTAACACTTAGTAAGACGCCATGTAGATTTATTGATAGAGGAACCGTGGAAAAGAGATTTTTTCTTTTTTCTTAGCAAGAGTCCAAGTAGTTTCCAGTATATGAGGACTGCTACTACCCACATTCATGCCTCGCATCCGTTTCTTCTTTAGCAGTCAGCAAAATGCCCTGTAGATTTTCAGGACTGAGGACTCATAAAACCCAGATTCCTTATTTTTAGCAACAGCCATGCAGTTGCCTGTATATGAGTATTTTCTATCCCAGATACATGCGTCAAAACACTGTTGTTTTTTTAGCCCTTAGGAATAAGCCGTGTAGATTTTTGAAGTTTGAGAACACATGTCACCAGATTCCTTATTCTTTCTTAGGAAAATTCCGTGCAGTTGCCGCTATATGAGGATTTCATTTCCCAATATTATGCTTCAAAAACCCAAGTTCCTGTTTAGCCCTTAACAAGAGACCCTGAAGTTTTTTTAGAGATTGAGGTCACGTGTAAATCAGTTTCCTTATTCTTTCTTAGCAATAGACAGTGCATTGTCCTATATATGAGGACTCCCATTATCCAGATACGGA
>NW_007243464.1:0-881 GCF_000164805.1 Carlito syrichta
CCAATTGATTCCTGGGGAAACTGGATTATGGACTAAGATGTTCATAAGAAACAAACGGAATTGTAGGTCCAGATCCTCGATTACAGTTATCAAGAGGACCGTAAACTTCTTGGGAATCTGTAATGAGAGATTTTAGGCATCCACGCAGCAAGTAGCTCTTAAAAATGTAGAGACCTACAGGCCCAGACTCCTCATTAAACCTTATCAAGAGGCCTTATAGATTTTGTCAATTGAGTACTCACTGACCCGGATTCCCTTCTTGTTCTCAGTAAGATGCTCTGATTTTCCCTGGCATCTGGATTCCAAAATTCTGTATAAAAATAGACAAATGCCCAGCTGTTTCCAGGGACGTGGAATCCGTGATTTATGACTACCTTTAAAAATATGTACAACATACTCAGTAACCTCAAAACCCCAGGACCAAATCAAGTAGATGCACAAACGGAATTTTTAGGATTACAGGGTCCATCTTAAGTCAAGAGTTACATACAAATATGCCGAGATGATACTGTCAGTCCAGGAATGTGACTCTAGTTGTCCCGAGGAACCCAACTGAATTTAAGGGTTAGAATCCTGATTGCAACAATCAAGACGACCAGAAGGTTGCTGGGAATCTATAATGACACTTGTCAATTCCAAGTTTGAAGTAGCTCTGAAGAATTTGGAGAACTAGAACCCCAGATTCCAGGTAAGTCTTTATAATGGAGCCTTGTAGAATTCACGGATTGAGGCCTCCTGTAACCCAATTTCCGTTTTTTATGTATCAGGAAGAGGTCCGGACATTTTCTGGTGACGTGGAAGTACAAGTTTTACATAACAATACTCATACCTACAGAAAGTTTCCCAGAGATATGTACTCAAAGATTGGTGGTTCCTCCTTA
>NW_007243464.1:1797-2570 GCF_000164805.1 Carlito syrichta
CTCTGGAAAGAATATTTCATAATATCAACATGGGAAATAGCTCTAAAACATGAGGGTGCTCGATGTCTGGATTATTGTTTAGACCTTAGGAAGACGTCCTGCAGATTTTCGGGATTGAGGACTCATGTAACCCAGAATCCTTTTTCATAATTAGCAAGAGGCAGTGCAGTTTCCTGTATGTGATGACTCCCATTATCCAGACTCCTGCTTTTTCTCAGCAAGACACTAAGACATTTCCTGGAGATGAAGAATTCAATATGTTTGGATATCAAAAAAAGACTCCCAGAAGCTTCCTGGGGAATTGGAAACAAAGATTCCTGCTTTCCTTTAACTTGGCGCCCTAAAAAGGCGGGGACCTTGAAGGCCAGATTACCGATTAAGCCGTATCAAGTTACCCTATACACTTCAACGATTGAGAACTCCAAGAGCCCGCATTCCCTTTTCATTCTCAGCATGATGCCCTGATTTTCCCTGTCGATGTGGATTCCAAACTCTGTATACAGAAAGACAGATGCCCAGAAGGTTCCTATGGACGTGGAATAAATGATTCCTGGTTACCTTTAAAAATACGTACTAAAAAATTGGCAACTGCAAAACACTTGACCCCTCTCAAAATAAGAGGAGAAACGGAAGGTGAAGGATTACAGGGTTCACCTTAAGACCAGAGTTACATCAAAATATGGCAAGAAGATTCTTTTTGTCCTAGAATCTGGCCTTAATTTTTCCGAGGACCCGAATGAACTTGGAGTGCCCGATACCCGTTTAAACTTTCA
>NW_007243464.1:3588-5367 GCF_000164805.1 Carlito syrichta
AAAACTCCCTTAAAATTCTTGTAGAATTGAAACCCAATATTCCTTGGTTCCCCTTTCAAAAGACACACTAAAAATGTTGCGACATAGAAGCCCTGATTGCTGATTGAACCCTATCAAGAGACCTTGTAGATTTAGGCGATTGGTTCTCCAAGAACCGGATTCCCTTTCCGTTCTTAGCAAGATACCCCGATTTTCCCGTTTATGTGGATTCCAAAACTCTGTATACAAAAATGCAGATGCCCAGATGTTTCCCAGGGACGTGCAATCCATGATTCCTGGTTACATTTTAATAATTCGTACTAAATATTTGGAAATGGCAAAACCCTCGGCCCCTCTCCAAATAAAAGGACAAACGGAAATTTAAGGACTACCAAGGTCTTCTTAAGACCAGAGATACATCCGAATACGGCAAGAAGATAATTTTGTTCCGAGAATCTGGCCTTAGTTGTCCCCAGGAACATAAGGGACTGGTTCTACCAGATACCTTTTACAACACTCAAGAGGAACAGAATGTTGCTGGAGACCTGAGATGACTGATTCATAATACCCAGAAGCCAAATATATCCGAAATATGAGACGAGTTTGAAGCCCTGATTCTTGGTAATCCCGTAGCAAGACACACTGAGAATGTATCGGATTGGGGACTAGTGTATCACAGATTCCTTATTCTTCCTTAGCGAGGGGCCTTGTAGTGTCCTGTATGAGGACTCCCTTTCCACAGAATCCTATTTGGAAACCCTGATTCTTGTTTAGCCCTTAGCAAGATGTCATGTAGATATTGTGATGGAGGAACTGTGTAAAATAGGTTTCTTCTTTCTCCATAGAAGAAGATCGTGTAGATTCTGTATATGAGGGCTGGATTACCTATGTTGCATCTTCTAACCTTGATTTCTGTTTAGCTCACAGCAGATGGCCTGTTGACTTTTAGGACTGAAGACTACTATAGCCCCAATTCTTTTTCTTCCTTGGCAAAGGGCCATTTATTTTCCTGTATATAAGGACTCTCATTACACAGATCCTGCTTCGAATCTCTGATTCTATTTTAGCCCTTTCCAAGATGCCCTGTAGATTTTTGGGATTGAGGACTGGTGTAACCCAGATTCCTTATTCTTTCTTAGCTAACTGTTATGTAGTTGCCTGTATATAAGGACTCCATTTCTCCAGATTCATGCTTAAAACACCCTGATTCGTGTTTAGCCCATAGCAAGTCGATGTGAAATTATTTTGGGATTGAGGACACGAGTAACGCAGATTCTTAATTCTTACTTAGCAATAGGCAGTGACGTTTCCTGTACGTGAGGACTACAAATACACAGATTCCTACATCAAAGACCTGATCTTGGTTACCTCTTAGGAAGACGGTCTGTAGTTTTTTCAATTGAGGACTCATGTAACCAAGATTCCTAATGCTTCCTCAGCAATATTACTTGTTGTTTCCTGTATATAACGACTCCCATTACCCAAATTCCTGCTTCACTCTGCAGGATGCCGCGACAGTTTTTGGTGACCGAGAGTTCCAGTTGTTTGGATATCAAGAGAAAGACTCCCATAATGTTTTTTGGGAAATGGAATGCTAGATTCCTGGTTCCGATTCACAAGACCTCTCCAAAATATGGAATCTTCACATCCCAACATCCCAATTTCGACCTGCCCGCCCACAAGAATTTTCTGTAGTTTGAGGTCACCTGAATCGAGGGATTTTGTACTAATATGCCTTTTGATTCTGGAGAACATGATTATGGTCGTAGATGTTCCTAGGACACAAAGGAATGTGTAGGG
>NW_007243465.1:0-832 GCF_000164805.1 Carlito syrichta
TTGGATTGAGGACTCATACAACAAAGATTCTTTATTCTTCCTTAGCCAGAGACAGTGTAGTGTCCTGTATATGAGGACTCTCTTTCCCTAGATTCCTGTTTTGAAAACCTGATTCGTGTTTAACACTTAGTAAGACGCCATGTAGATTTATTGATAGAGGAACCGTGGAAAAGAGATTTTTTCTTTTTTCTTAGCAAGAGTCCAAGTAGTTTCCAGTATATGAGGACTGCTACTACCCACATTCATGCCTCGCATCCGTTTCTTCTTTAGCAGTCAGCAAAATGCCCTGTAGATTTTCAGGACTGAGGACTCATAAAACCCAGATTCCTTATTTTTAGCAACAGCCATGCAGTTGCCTGTATATGAGTATTTTCTATCCCAGATACATGCGTCAAAACACTGTTGTTTTTTTAGCCCTTAGGAATAAGCCGTGTAGATTTTTGAAGTTTGAGAACACATGTCACCAGATTCCTTATTCTTTCTTAGGAAAATTCCGTGCAGTTGCCGCTATATGAGGATTTCATTTCCCAATATTATGCTTCAAAAACCCAAGTTCCTGTTTAGCCCTTAACAAGAGACCCTGAAGTTTTTTTAGAGATTGAGGTCACGTGTAAATCAGTTTCCTTATTCTTTCTTAGCAATAGACAGTGCATTGTCCTATATATGAGGACTCCCATTATCCAGATACGTACTCCCAAAACCTGATTGGTGGTTATCTCTTAGCAGTACGCTCTGTAGATTATTGGGAGGGAGGCCTCGTGTAACCAAGATTCCTTATTCTTCCGTAGCAACAGGTCATGTACTGTTCTGTATATGAGGACTCCCATTACTG
>NW_007243466.1:0-763 GCF_000164805.1 Carlito syrichta
ACCTGATCTTGCTTACCTCTTAGGAAGACGGTCTGTAGTTTTTGCAATTGAGGATTCATGTAACCAAGATTCCTAATGCTTTCTCAGCAATATTACGTGTTGTTTCCTCTATATAGCGACTCCCATTACCCAGCTTCCCGCTTCACTCTTAAAGATGCCGTGGCAGTTTTTGGTAACCGAGAATTCCAGTTGTTTGGATATCAAGAGAAAGACTCCCATAATGTTTTTTTGGGAACTGGAATCCTAGATTCCTGGTTCCCCTTCACAAGACCTCTCAAAAATGTGGAAACTTCACAACCCAACATCCCAATTCCGACCTGCCCCCCCACAAGAATTTTTTGTAGTTTGAGGTCACCTGAACCGATGGATTTTGTACCAATATGCCTTTTGATTCTGGGGGACACGATTATGGTCGTAGACGTTCCTAGGACACAAAGGGATGTGTAGGGCCAGATCCTTGATTAAAACTAACAAGAGGACCAGAAATATCATGTGGATCTGTAATAAAAGATTTAGCATATCCACAGAGCAAGTACCTCTGAAAAATGTAGGGAAACAGAAGTCCACATTGCTGATTAACCTTATCAAGAGGATCAGTAGATTCCATTTAATGAGAACTACTAGAATCCGATTTCGTTTTCGTTCTCAGCAAGATGCCCTGATTTCCCTGTGGATGTGATTTCCAAACACTGTATGCAAAAAGACAGATGCCCAGAAGTTTCCTAGGAACGTGGAAATCCATGATTCCTGGTTACCTTTAAAA
>NW_007243467.1:0-851 GCF_000164805.1 Carlito syrichta
CAATCACAGAAGTGGGCTAGTCACTAAACATCCATTATGAATGATGACCAGTCACTGGGTCACCAATAACAGAGGATGTCCAGTCACTGGGGTATCCATCATAGATGAGTGTCAATCTAAAACAGGACACATATTATAGAGAAGGGCCAGTCACTTGGGCACCCATAAGAGAAGAATAATAAACACTGGGACACTCATTAGAGAGGAGAACCAGTCACTGTGACAGCCATTACAGAGGAAAGTCACAGAAGTGGTCTAGACACTGGGGCACACATTACAGAGGAGTCACAGTCACTGGGAATTGTCGGGGACCAGCCCGACCTGAGGGGAGTTGGACCCGCTCCAGGGAATCAGGACGGCGAGAAGAAACCACTCGGAGGCAGTTCTTCTGGGATCAGTCTGATCAGGACTGAGTCCGAATTTTATTCAAACTCCTTCCACCTTATATACCATTTTCTACAATATTCAGCAATAATCAAATATTTGCTAGGGGCTTACAAATCGTATAATGCATAATGTTCTTCACAAAAGATTTTTGTTTAGGGTGACAATTGACAATGAGAACTCCGTGTGCCTTACAAGGCGTATATCAAAATAACAGGTGTATGATTTTAACAATAGCATAGCAAACTGTTTTCTATAATACCTAATGATTAATCTATATATTATAAACTACATTGAACTTTACTTAAGGTAAAAATTTTCCTTTTTACTAACCTACTATGATTTAACAAAACAATCAAGATTTATATTAATTATCTTAACTTCTATTAGTGAAAAAAATTTTTGCTGGGGGGCATATAAATCCAGGTGATACACTTTATATCTATTAAATGTGAATCACAAGATCC
>NW_007243468.1:0-688 GCF_000164805.1 Carlito syrichta
AGTAAGTAGCCCATCAGAGAGAAATGCTAGTCATGAGGGCACCAATCACAAAATAGGATTTTTCACTGAAGCATACATTATGGGGTAAGCCCAGTTTCTGGGACCTCCACCAAAGAGGAGTACTAGTCACTAGGTGACACATTAGGGAGGAGGAGCAGTCAATGGGGGCACAAATTACCAAAGAGGCACAGTAGCTTGGGCACCCATAATGGAGGATGGCTAGTCTCTGAGGCAAACATTATGAAGAAGACCCAGTCACTATGTCTATGATCACAGAGGATAGCTAGTGACTGGGACACCAATCACAAAAGAGTTACATTAATGGAGCTTTTTCACATAGGAGGGCTAGTCACTGTGACCCACATCGCAGAGGAGGGACATTATTGGGGATCCCATCACAGGGCAGGCAGAGTCACTGGGCAACCATCACAAGTAGGTGCAGTTAGTGGGGCACCCACCACAGAGCAGGGCCAGGTGCTGGGACACCCATTAAGGGAAGGCAAAATTACTCAGTCACTCATCACAAAGGAGAGCTAATTTATTTGCTACTCATAACACAGGAGAGCCATTCTCTTGGGCATCCAACACAGAGCATATCCAGCCACTGAGACACCCATCACAAGGAAGAGGTAGTAACTGAGGCACCTATCTCAGATGATGATCAGTTACTGGAGCACCCAATAGAAGG
>NW_007243469.1:0-942 GCF_000164805.1 Carlito syrichta
TCTGGGTTAACTACCTTGCTATTCTCCTGGCAGAGACTTCCATTGCCCCGCCCACCTATCAACAAACTTTACCTCAGTTCCTAAGGCAACAGCACGAAACAGGAGACAAAGTCCCACCCCTATGCTGCAATGAAAAACAAAAGGGAGAGGCTGGAATCGGAGATCACATAAGTGACTCTAGTCTGATCACTTATTTTGACTTATGATTTTATCATTGAAACTGTTGGTCTAGATTACGTTTGGTGTTTACCTTCTGACTTATACTGTTTCTTGATTTTTTTGGCCTGTCTCTGTGTAGCTATCAGTATTCTTTAGGGAATCTTTCTTACTTGTCTTTTTTTTCACTTCTTCCCAGCCCTGTGTCTCTCTCTCACCTGATAGTTGGTATGTATATCTGTTTTCCCTCTTGCACTTCTCTTTCGCTTATTTTGACTTATGATTTTATCATTGTAACTGTTAGTTTAGATCACGTCTGTTGTTTACCTTCTGATCTACACTGTTTCTCGATTTTATTGACCTGTGTCTGTGTAGCTATCAGTACTCCTTAGGGAATCTTTCGTATGTGTCTTTCTTCACTTCTTCCTGATCCTGTGACTGTTTTTCACCTGATAGCTGGTATGTATATCTGTTATTCCTCTAGCACTTCTCTCTTTCGCTTATTTTGACTTATGATTTTATCATTGTAACTGTTGGTTTAGATCACGTTTGTTGTTTACCTTCTGACTTACACTGTTTCTCGATTTTATTGCCCTGTCTCTGTGTTGCTATCAGTACTCTTTAGTACTGTGTAGCTATCAGTACTCTTTCTTACGTGTCTTTCTTCACCTCTTCCCAGCCCTGTGTCTCATTCTCACCTGATAGTTGGTATGTATATCTGTTTTCCCTCTCGCGCTTCTCTCTTTCTAACTCCCTATTGACCCCCCCTTCCTCCATTATTTTCCT